>NC_133602.1:1280725-1566723 GCF_964106895.1 Numenius arquata | reverse complement strand
GGAGAAGCCCGGCTGCGAGATGGCATCTGACTCGGGGCTGCCTCCCAGCCGGGTCCCCAATTCCTGTGATTAAGCAACAGCCATCCCCAGAGGCTCCGGGAAGATAATATTTAATTCTGCTGCTTTTTTTTTTTTATTATTATTATTTTTTCTTCCCCCTCTCCTTAACCCCAGCCTGGGTTATTATTATCCCAAGGCCTGGAAATGTTGGGGAGGGGGAGGGGGGGGGGGGGAGCAGACTCTACACCCTCTCCCCAAGGAAATAAAATCCTCTCGCCCCAGCCGGAGGAACGGGGGCCGGTGTCTGAGTCCGGCGCGGAGCGGAGGGAACTCCCTGTTGGCTCAGGGCACGGAGCCAGGAAGGGACCAAGATAAACCGGATCAGAATCCGGCCGGGTCCCTCCCGGAGGCAGGTGAGGGGGGGGGGTGTGTGTGTTGTGTGTGTGGTGTGTGTGTAGGGGGGGGGGGTGCTGGTGGGGACACAGACCCTGCCTTGTGGGTGTCTGTGTCGTCCGTCCGTCCCCCCCCACCCACCCACCCCCCCCTAGATCTGCCAGGATCTGTGGGGTGGAGGCCGTTTTCACCTCCCCGTCGCCCTCAAAGTAGCCACCCAGCCCTGGCACTTGGCCACCCAGCCCTGGCACCCCTCGGTGCCCCCCCCACCCCCCCCCCACCCCGTTGCTGGTTCGCACCCACCCTGGGCACAAAGGCCTTGGTAGCCATGGGCTAGTTGACCGCAGTGGGAGGCTTGGCCAGTAAACTCCGATATGAGCGTGCCCACCGCCGGGTGGGAAATCCACCGGCACCGCTGCCAGCCTGGATGCAACCCGGGGGGGGGGGGACGACGACGACACAGCCCCCCCAGCCCCACCGCATCGCCCACCGGGGAGGGTCCCCAGGGCCAGCAGAGCCCTGCCAGAAGGCAGCGGGGCATCCTCAGCATCCCCCCCCCCCCTCAACAAATTCCGGCTTAAAGTGGGGGGGGGGGGAAAGGGAGGGCAAACCCACCCACCCACCCCCCCCCGGCACCCCCCGCGTCTCCCCCTGCCCCGACCCCCGGGGAGCGGGGCTCGCCGAGCGGCCGCTCCCCGCCTGGCTGCGGGCCCAGGAAAGTCCCCGGCTTTCCCAGGCCCTTCCAGCGGGGACGCGCCGAGCCCGGCCCCGCTCCCGGCCCCCGCGGCGCGGCCACCCCCGTGTCCCCCCCCCCCCCCCCAAACCCCAACCCCCGGGTCCGTGTGTGTGTGTGTCCGTCCTTCCCCCCTCCCCTTCCCCAAAACCCCGCACTCACCATCTCCGCCGCACCTTTGTGCGCCTCTCCCCCCCCCCCCCCCCACCACCACCAGCACCTCCCCGCACCCAAATCCCGGGGCTGCCGCTGGTGCTGCCGCGGCGGAGGAGGAGGAGGAGGAGGAGGAGGAGGAGGAGGAGGAGGAGGAGGAGGAAGAGGAGGAGGAGGCGGAGGAAACCCCGAATCCCAGCGGAGCGGCGGCGGCGGGTCGTCGCCGTGTCCCGTGTCGTGTCCCCCCCAACCCCGACCCACCCGGTCCCGTTCCCCAGCCCCGCCGTCCCACCGGCTCCGGGAACCCCCCCCCAACCGCTTCTCCCGTCCCCCCCCCCCCCCCCTCGCCGCTGTTCCCGGCCGCTCCCCCCGCGCCCGCCCATTGTCTCCGCTCCGCGCTCCCGGCGCCCCTCCGGGGCCATTGTCTGGGGGGGGGGGGGGCCGGGGGGGGGACCGGCATCCTTCCCCCGTACCTGCTGGAGGGGTGGGGGTCCAGCCCGCGGGGCTCCCACCCGAGGTGGGGTGTGTGTGTGGGGGGGTGTGTGTGTGTGTGGGGGGGGGGGTGTGTGTTTCCACCGGAGGGGAGGGTCCCGCCCGCGGGGGGGGTCTCGCCGCCGGGGGGGGGGGGGTGTCCCCCGGTCCTCGACCCGCAGCTCGGGCTTTTGGGATAAGGATGGAGGTGGTTGGGGTGGGGGTCCCCGCTGCTTTGGGGGGGGGGGTCGTGGGGGCTCGGGGTTAAGCCCCACTGGAGTCTCGCCCCCGCTGCGACGGTCGGTGGGGTGATGGCAGAGCCCATGAGGGGGGGTCACCGTGCCCCCCAAGTGCTCCTCTGCACCCAGGGGTCACCGTGCCCCCCAAGTGCCACTGCACCCGGGGGTCACCGTGCCCCCCAAGTGCCCCTCTACACCCTGGGGTCACCGTGCCCCCCAACTGCTCCTCTGCACCCAGGGGTCTCTGTGCCCCACAAGTGCCCCTCTGCACCCTGGGGTCACCGTGCCCCCCAAGTGCCACTGCACCCTGGGGTCACCGTGCCCCCCAACTGCTCCTCTGCACCCAGGGGTCTCTGTGCCCCACAAGTGCCCCTCTGTACCTGGGGGTCACCATGGCCTCCGAGTGCCACCGTGCCCCCCTCTGCACCCAGGCACGAGCACAGTTGGGTTGGGGGGGGCGAGAGGGGAGGACGAGCCTTGGCCCTGGCAGAGGTGCCCCCCCCGGGGGTGCAACAGCCCATGGGGGTCCTGCTCCTGCTCCCACCCACGTGCCAGGCCGGGCTGTTCTGGGGTGGGGGGGAAGGATGTGGCTGTGCACAAGCTGCTCCCCGTGGCCCTCGGGTGCCCCCACCCATGAAATCTGGGTCCATCGCCCAGCTCTGTCCCCTGGGGTGTCGGGGGGGGGGGGGGGGGGGTGTGTGTGTGTCCACCCGTGACCCCTGTGGTAAAGGTGTCCTGGCTTGGCCCAGAAAGGGGTGACAGCACGTGGGAACCCCAACCCTTTGCTCCAGCCAGGTTCCTGCTGCCCTGGGCTGGGTGGGGGCACCTAGAAGACACATCCCCCCCCCCCAACTCCATCTCCCAGTCCAGGTCCCCAGGGACACACAGGGAGCGACACACACACACACACACACACACACACGGGACAGCAGCTCAGCACACACCTGCAGACCCCCAGGGAGCTGGGGGGGGGGGGGGGCTAGAAAGGATGGAGCCATATGTGGGGGTCCCATGCGGGGGTCTCAGGGCCCAGAGCCTTGGAGCAGCACCCCCCCACCCCCCAGCGGGGGCCCGTGGGAAGGAGCCTGGGCTCTCACGGGCCACTCGCACCCCCCAGCCAGCAGCGGGGGGGGGGGGGGGGGGGGGGCACTGCTCATAGAGGGGGGGCCCAGCACCCCTACCTGCTCCAGAAGGAGGGACCCCCTCACCCCTACCCTCCAGGAGCCAGGGATCCCCACGCAGAGCACCCAGAAAACCCAGTCCCTCTACCGGGGGAGGTGTGGGACCCCCCCCCCCCCCCACGCGTGGGGCAACCCGCAGCGGAGGGGGGGTGCACCCCATGCCCGGAACAGCCGGGCAGCGCCGCCGGGCGCTTTATATCAATGAGCGGAGGCTGGGAAAGGGGCTGGCCCCGCCCCTCCCCGCGCTGCCCAATGGCGTGCGGCGCTCTCCTCTGGGCGCACGCCATTGGCTGGATTTAAATGGCTTGTTTTGCCTTAATGGGGAGGAGGGTTTGGGGCGGGAGGGGCGCGATGGGGACTGGGACTGGGACTGGGACTGGGACTGGGACTGGGACTGGGACTGGGACTGGGACTGGGACTGGGACTGGGACTGCTTGGCCCTGACCAGGCTGGGGGGGTCCTGCCCCATCTGAGCCCCAGCACAGCTCAGCTCATGTATTTGGGGTCCCTCTGGGTCACCTCCCTGCCAGCGTGTGCCCAATAAACCACAGCACCAGGCGGGTGGTGGCTGGCAACATCCTTTCCATGGGGGGGGGGGGGGTCCTGCTCCATCTGAGCCCCAGCACAGCTCAGCTCATGTATTTGGGATCCCTCTGGGTCACCTCCCCACCAGTGTGCGCCCCATAAGCTGAAGCACCGGCCAGTGGTGGCAGCAGCATCCTCTCTGCAGCATCCGGAGGTCCAGGCTGAGCTCGGTGGGAGCTGCTGGGTCACAGAAGGGAGGAGAAAGCTAGAGCCATCAGGTGGAGGATGGAGCTCGGGGTGCCTCAGGGACCCCCAACTCTGGCCAGCTTGTTCCTCATTATTTTATTGAGGATCTTGGTGGAGGAGGCCATCAAGGAGCCATTGTTGTGGCCCCAGGGTGCCCCACGCAGCTCGGCTGGTGACAGTGTCCCACGGTGTATTATAGAATCACAGAATGGTTAGAGTTGGAAGGGACCTTAAAGATCATCGAGTTCCAACCCCCCTGCCATGGGCAGGGACACCTCCACTAGAGCAGGTTGCTCCAAGCCCCATCCAGCCTGGCCTTGAGCACTTCCAGGGATGGGGCAGCCACAACTTCCCTGGGCAACCTGTTCCAGTGCCTCACCACCCTCACAGGAAAGAATTTCCTCCTAAGATCTAATCTAAATCTCCCCTCTTCCAATTTAAAACCGTTACCCCTTGTCCTGTCACTCCATCTCCTGACCAAGAGTCCCTCTCCGGCTCTCCTGTAGCTCCCTTCAGATATTGGAAGGCTGCTATGAGGTCTCCCCGGAGCCTTCTCTTCTCCAGGCTGAACAACCCCAGCTCTCTCAGCCTGTCTTCACAGGGGAGGTGCTCCATCCCTCTGATCATCTTGGTGGCCCTCCGCCGGCCCCGTTCCAACAGGTCCATGTCCTTCCTGTGTTGAGGACTCCAAAGCTGGACACAGTATTCCAAGGTGGGGTCTCACGAGCGCAGAGTAGAGGGGGAGAATCACCTCCCGTGCCCTGCTGGCCACACTTCTCCTGATGCAGCCCAGGATTCGGTTGGCTTTTCTTGCCATCAGCTGGGCTCTGCGCTGCAGTTGTCACAGGGGACCCCAGCTCCAGCCTGTTCCCTGGGACCTGCTCCAGGTCCCTCTCCACCTATGAAATGGTAAGGAGATGCCACGCTGCGCCCTGCACCGGCCGCAGAGGCTTAATGGAGGCGGATCCCAGCCTGTCCTGGGTCCCCTGGCTCCTGGCACAGAGCTGGGGGATCGGTCCCTTCCTGATTTTCACATGGCTCGATGAGCTGCGTGAGCCACTGGAGCAGCCTTGAGCTGTAATTAATGGAGTAGGGTCAAGTTGGAGGCCTGTAACCAGTGGTGTCCCCCAGGGGCCAGTACTCAGCCCAGTCTTGTTCAACATATTCATCAATGACCTGGACGAGGGGACAGAGTGTCCCCTCAGCAAGTTTGCTGATGATACCAAACTGGGAGGGCTGGCCGACACTCCAGAGGGCTGTGCCGCCATCCAGTGTGACCCGGACAGGCTGGAGAGCTGGGCAGAGGGGAACCTCATGAGGTTCACCAAGGGCAAGTGTAGGGTCCTGCACCTGGGGAGGAAGAACCCCAGGCACCAGTATAGGTTAGGGATGGATCTTCTGGAAAGCACTTCTGAGGAGAAGGATCTGGGAGTCCTGGTGGATAGGAAACTATCCATAAGCCAGCAATGTGCCCTTGTGGCCAAGAGGGCCAATGGAATCCTGGGCTGTGTTGGGAAGAGTGTGGCCAGTAGGCGGAGGGAGGTCATTCTCCCCCTCTACTCTGCACTGGTGAGGCCACAACTGGAATACTGTGTCCAGTTCTGGGCTCCCCAGTTCAAGAGAGACAGGGAACTACTGGAGAGAGTCCAGCGTGGGGCAACAAAGATGATGGAGGGGTTGGAGCATCTCCCTGATGAGGAAAGGCTGAGAGAGCTGGGACTCTTCAGCCTGGAGAAGAGAAGGCTGAGGGGAGACCTTATTAATGCTTACAAGTACCTAAAGGGTGGGTTGAAGGAGGATGGAGCCGGACTCTTACTGGTTCCCAGTGACAGGATGAGGGACAACAGGCACAAGCTGGAACATGGGAAGTTCCATTCAAATAGGAGGAGAAACTTCTTTCCGGTGAGGGTGCCAGAGCCCTGGAACAGGCTGCCCAGGGAGGGTGTGGAGATCCCTTCTCTGGAGATCTTCAAAACCCGCCTGGATGCAGCCCTGAGTGATGTGCTCTGGGCAACCCTGCTTTAGCAGGGGAGTTGGACTAGGGGATCTCTAGAGGTCCCTTCCAACTCCAACAATTCCGTGATTCCGTGGAACCTTGGGGGTGCAGCAGCTGTGGCCAAGTTTGGGTCCTTGCGACCCAGCCGAGCTTGGGGATCTCTGTCGGGGTGTGGGTCCCCTCTGCTGTCCCTTCCTCCTGCAGGCAGCTGCCCTGGGCTGTCCTCTTGCTCCCGCTCTGGCTCCGGGAGTGATTAATGGGGCCCTTGGAGCTCATTCCTGGCCAGCTGGGGTGGCTGGAGCCTCCCCGCCATCTGGGAAGGGCCTCATTGTTCCACCTTGTGATTTACAGGGACGGTTCCCTCCCTCCCCACCCTGCTCTGGGGACAGAAGACCCTGCCCGGCTCTGCAAGGTGCCTGTGCCATGTGGGGCACCTGGGATCAGCAGGACATGGAGTGCTGGGTGCTTCCCACCCATCTCCTGGGGATGAAGGAGTCCCCGGAACCAGCTCTGTCTTGGCTTGTGTCTTGGAAATGACCTTCTGGAGAACAGGGAGGACCCAAGGCCCTTGCAAAGTCCTCGTACACCTCCCCGAGAAGAGCCGGGGGGACAGTTGTGTCCCCTTCACACCCGCCAGACCCCTCTCCAGAGCCGCCCCACCACCCTACACAGGAAGAACTGGACCCCAGGGAGGTCCCATCGGTCCCAAGGTGTCACGGCTGGGTGTCCCACTCTGCAGGGATGGGGGGGCAGAGGCTCTGGGCAGGTAATTCTGGAGATTCGGAGCCCTAGAAACCAGGGTGTGGGGCAGGGGGAAGCGGGGGGGAGCACACACGGCGTCTCCTGGCCCCACACAGGATCGGCAGTGTCTCACCCATCCCCACAGAGGTTTGGGTGCCAGCCCCAGGGTGCCAAGCCGGTGATCCTGCCAAGTGGTGATCCTGCCAGCCCCTCCTGGCCCCGCTGGTCTTCCTCTCCCAGCACAATGCGCTGGGGTCCCTGCCCTGGGGAGGGGACACAGGGGTCCCAAATTGACCCCCAACTCATGCCTGGCCCTTGCCACGCTGCCGGCTCTGGTCTCCATCCAGCCGGGCTCTTTCTCTCTGCTCCTTCTCCGTGTCTCGAGGGAAGGGATCAGATCCGTGCTTTGTCGAGAGACACCCTTGTCCCTTTTGGGCCAGGGCCTGTCCCTCCCCATCACCCATCTCTGATGGGCATCATGGCCTTGGGGGACCCTTGTGCTCTAAACCAAGCATGAAACCAGCATTTAAAATGGTGGGTGCTTTTGGGAAGGTCCCACGGACGCCCTTTGCCTTTGTCCCTTGCACTGGTCCCGGTCCCAGCAGGGACAAGGATGCTCCAGGACCCGGCTGGCAGGGACAGGGATGGGAGTCCCCAGCCTTGGTGGATGGGGGGGGTTGACAGGGGTCTGTTGTGAGCGTCCCCATCCTGGGGACCCAGCAGATGGCACTGCCTCCTCGCACAGCCGAGCTGGGGACACAGCTGCTGCCCACGGTGACATCTCCGGGGGGACCAGGGCACAAACAGGATGAGACAAGGGGTGTCCTTCCCCCTCTTCCCAACCCGGGGAGGGGGGGAGTGTCACATCCTGCCCGGGCTACTCCTTTTCGGGAGAGGAAAGGACATGGAAGGGGGCCAGCAGCCATCCCCACCTCCTTGTCCCCGGGGCAGGGATGCAGCGATGCCGCGGGGCAGACGCGGTTTCACGTCTGTCTGTTCGTCTGCACCTTCAGGACTATTTTCCGTGGGCGTTTTTCAAACGAAAAGCCGTTGTGAAACGTTCCCCCCACCGCGCACGCCGACCCGCGCGCCGGGACCCGCGTCCTCCAGAGGCTGGGAAAGGGACAGAGAGATGTGTCTGGGGAAGGAGAGAGGAAGAAGTAGCTGTGGGAATAGGGAAAGAGCTGGGAATTGTCTAGGAAAAGGCTGAGGGAGGTAGAGGAGAAGCTGCGCTGCCTGCTCCCCTGCCCGCCCGCGAGCACAAAGAGCAGGCAAGGGACTCAATCTGTCGGAGATGACAGCAAGGCCAGAACCAGCATCTAAATTAGCATGAAGTGTTTCCATTGTGCGAGGCACAATGAGGACCATATGTCAGGGCCGGGGCTGGCAGCCGGGAACAACGGGCCCCGCAGAGGTTTGGGAGCCGCCGCCGCGGACACAGGGCTGCCTTAACCCGATTACCAGCTCCTGGGGTGTGCGTGGCCGGGGGTAGGATGGAGACATCCGTCCCGCACCACCCTCCATGGGATGGAGACAGCCATCCTATGCCAACCTCTGTGGGATGGAGATGGAGGTCCCACACCAACCTCCGGGGGATGGAGAGATGAGGACGGCTCTCCTGTACCAACCTCCGTGGGATGGAGATGGGCATCCCACACCAACCTCCATGGTATGGAGACGGAGGTCCCGTACCAACCTCCATGGGATGGAGACAACCATCCCATAACAACCTCCATGGGATGGAGAGATGGAGACAGCCATCCCACACCAACCTCTGTGGGATGGAGACAACCATCCTGTACCAACCTCCATGGGCTTGAGGATCATCCTGCTCCAACCTCTGTGAGATGGAGACGGAGGTCCCACACCAACCTCTGTGGGATGGAGACAACCATCCTGTACCAACCTCCATGGGCTTGAGGATCATCCTGCTCCAACCTCTGTGAGATGGAGACGGAGGTCCCACACCAAGCTCCGTGGGATGGAGACAGGCATCCTGCACCAACCTCCATGAGATGGAGATAGAGGTCCCACACCAACCTCTGTGGGATGGAGACAGCCATCCCGTACCAATCTCTGTGGGATGGAGAGATGGAGGCCATCCTCCGCGAGCTTCCATGAGATGGAGACAGAGGTCCTGTACCAAGCTCCATGGGATGGAGATGGAAGTCCCACACCAACCTTTGTGGGATGGAGATAGCCATACTGCACCAACCTCCGTGAGATGGAGAGATGGAGAAGGCTATCATGCACGAATCTCTGTGAGATGGGGACAGAGACAGGGTGGAGACAACTATCCTGCATGAACCTCTGTGGGATGGAGACACCCATCCGTACCAATCTCTGTGGGATGGAGAGATGGAGAAGGCCATCCTGCATGAACCTCTATGGGATGGAGATAGAGGTCCCACTCCAACCTCCATGGGATGGAGACAGTGGTCCCACACCAACCTCTGTGGGATGGAGATGGCTGTCCCCAACCAACCTCCGTGGGATGGAGAGATGGAGACAGTGGTCCCACACCAACCTCCGTGGGATGAAGCCGGCCGGAGGGGTTGGGAGCAGAGCAAACACTGGGAAGAAACCCCTGAGCTGGGACAAAAAAGGGTGCTGAGGTCCCCAAAGGTCCCTTTCCGTGTCCCACCAGCCTCCCTTGGCCCTGCAGCTCGATCTGGTGCCGCGTCTCCCCGCTGGCTCCCCCCGCTCCCTCCCCCCCCTGTTTATTATTTCCCCTCTGACGCATCCCCGAGCCGAGCCACAGCCGAGGCCAATTGATTATATGAAGAAATTTGGAGCAAGTCTGGGAACAGCTGCACCCTGCCCCCCTGGGGACACGCGGGACCGGTGCAGACAAAGGAGACGAGCCGCAAACTTGCCTCCCCGTGAAGCTCGGGCTGGGCTGGGGGGGATCGTGGGGGAGGGGGACATGGAGAAGGGGACCTCTGCATGGTCAAGCGATGGGTGACATCAGAGCCGGGGCCGCACTGGTTTCCCAGGGGGACACAGGAGAGAGAAGGTGGTTTTTTTGGGGGGTGTTTGGAGGTGCTGATGGCTGGACCAGATGTCCTCATCCCTCTGCTGTCACTGGAGGGACTGGGCCATTTGGGGATGGGGCTTTGAGCAACCTGGTCTGGTGGGAGGTGTCCCTACCCAGGGCAGGGGGGGGACAGGATGGTCTTTAAGGTCCCTTCCAACCCAAACCTATTTTATGATATTGGGAAAAAATTCCTTCCTGGGAGGGTGGTGAGAGCCTGGCCCAGGTTGCCCAGAGAAGCTGTGGCTGCCCCATCCCTGGAGGGGTTCAAGGCCAGGTTGGAGGGGGCTTGGAGCAACCTGGGCTGGTGGGAGGTGTCCCTGCCCGGGGCAGGGGGGAGGAACTGGGTGGTCTTCAATGTCCCTTCAATCATTCTGTGATTCCGTGATTCTCCCAGCAAACCCAAGCCGGGCTCAAAACAGCGGCTGCAGACTCAGGGAAAGCCCAAGACACGGCGTCCACCCTGGCTCCGAGCGAGCCCCAGCCCGGCCGGTGCTGGCAGGACTCTGTGAGTGCCAAGGGGACACATCCTTGTCCCTTGGCCAGAGCCGGGGGGTGGGGGTGGTGGGGTGGGTGATGGGCTCCCTCCCACCCCATCCTTTCACAGCTACGGCCGCAGCCGTTCCCACAGCGCTGGGAATCCCCTCACCCCCCCCCCCCCCCCAACAGCGCAGGGAAGAGATGGTTAAAAACAAGATTAAAATAAATAAATAAATAATAATAATAAAAAAATATATATAAAAAAGGAAGAAAAAGGGCAGCCGGGCACTCCGAGTTCAAGATCTCTCTTTTGCTGGCAGTTTAATTCTTTTTCCCCCTCCCCGACTTCCTTGTGAACTCATAAATAATCAATCCTTGCACAGTCTGAACAGCCAAGACAAACACACGCTGGGGCACGTCGCGTACGAGGGTGGGCTGGGTGATGTTCCCCCGTGGTCATTATTACTATTATTATTATTATTATGATTATTATGATTATTATGATGATGTGTTTGTTTTTTTCCGTTCGTTTTCTAGTTTTCCTTTCCCCAAAAGTGCACAACACAGCAAATAAATAATAACATTTATCAATAAATTAATTCAATAAATATCCTCGTGGCACAGAGACGGGGCTGGGGAACGGAGGGAGGGGAAGGGGGGGCTGCCCCGCTCGGTTTGGCTCCGCCGCTGCCCCCCCAGTGACGGGGTGGGGGGCTGGGGGTCCCCTGCTCCGTCCCTCGGGAATCCCACGTTTCCAGGCGAGACAGAGGTAGCGATGGTTCTCCCTGTTTTTAGGGGGGATGGGGGGTGGAAATGAGGTACGGAGCGAGGCATCGCTGGTGGCAGATATAGGGATGGGATGGAACTGGGAGGACTGGGAGGTCCTGGGAAGCCCAGCTGGGGCTGGTGGGGCTCGGACACCTGGCACGGGTCAGTGGCTGACACCTCAGGGGGGGGTAAAATGCAGAGGGTGGGACCACAGGGGGACACTGGGACCCCCAGCTCCGGCTCTGGGGGGTTACTGGTATGGGCAGGACGTGGCACTGAGCCTCTCCCCGCCACCAAAGTCCACCTCCCCCAAGTCCCACCCTGTGGAGCGTTGGCTCTGAGCACATCCACTGGTTTCTCCTGGTCCCCCCCTCTTCCCCCTCTCCCGGGCTCTGCTTGTGCTCTTGCCACTGCCAGTGCAAAATTAACTCTTAAAACAAACACACACCCATAAACCAAGGCTAAACATTCACTCCTGCAATGAGTTTCTCCCGGCCTCAGCCTCGCTGGAGAAAAGGCTGCTCGGTTCTGCTCTCCCTTCCCACTCCCCTCCCTCTCCCAAAGTGCTGACCCGTGATGCGGGGGGGGGGGATCCTGCTGGAAGGTGGGCACAGAGGCCATGCCTGCTGCCCCCCCGCTCCACCCCTGCTGCCCCGTGAGCCGTGGGTAAAGTGCAGTTTACCCCAGCGGAGCCTGTGCCGTGACACGTCACCTTGCACCAGTGCCTTACTGGTGTAAATGGGGGGGTGGGTGGGGTGGGGGCAGCGGCACCCTGGAGTGAAGCCTCTTTGCACATGGGCCCCCACCAGCACCAGGAGGGACACGGTGCTGGGGGAGCCGAGCGTCAGTGTTCCCCCCGTGCCAGGGCACGTGCCACGCTTGTGACCCCCACTCAAGCCTTTTTCACCAGAAGAACCAAACCGGGGGGGCAGAGGAAGAGTGGGGAGGGATGAAGCGCTGCCAGTCGGGTGCCCCAGGGTGGTTCACGGAGTGGGGGGGCTTCACACTCGTTGTGCACTAGTGCAAAGGAGGGTCGGGCAGCAAAGCCTGGGATGAAGAGGGCTGAGGGCTGAGGGAGCTGAGGTTTGGGGAGCAATGGAGGGGTTTGGGGGGGCCCCCGGGTGCTGCCCCAGCCTGGCACGGGAGGGGGGCCAGCACCTGGAGGGGAACACAGGGAGCGAGCACCGTCTCTGCTCCGTCCCGAGGGGAACCCGTCCATGGAGATGCGTGGCTGGGTCCAGACTGGCCGTGCTGGTGGCGGAAGGTGCAGACAGACAGACAGACGGACGGACGGAGAAGCCCCCGGGGGCCGCTGGGTGCTGCAGGGTTTCACAGGTTCATTTTTGGGGGCCTTGTACAAAAGAGGTGATGCACAGACAGAACTTGGGCTCAGCAGCTGCCGTTGTGGGTCAGGGAGCGGAGGGGGCGGACGGACTGATGGATGCGGGCTCGGGATCCCATAGGACGAGGATCAGGATGAGTGGGACACGCAGCAGAAGGACGGACAGAAGTTGGGAGCGTTCACAGCCAGCAGAGGCAGCGGATCCAGCAGGATGGACAGACGGCCGACGGACCAAGCCTGACTTAGGCAAAGATGGAAAGACAGACGGACGTGGGGAGATACAGGACGTGGTTCAGACGGGGGGCAGAGCAGGAAGCTGGGGACTCGGTCCATTGAGACAGACGGACGGACACAGGCACAGCATTTTGGATGCCTGACACGTGGTTCAGGTTGCAGACGGACAGACAGACGGACGAGCTCTCGGCTCAGATGCCCAAGCACACGTTCAGGTAGGAGATGGTGGCAGAGAGACGGACACACGGACACCGTCTGGGCAGCTCAGACATCCAGCACACGGTTCAGGTAGGAGATGACGGATGAGAGATGGACAGACGGATGCTGGCCGGGAGGCTCAGATGTCCAGCATGTGGTTCAGGTAGGAGATGACGGCCAAGAGACGGACAGACGGACAGACAGACGCTGGCTGGGTGGCTCAGACGTCCAGCACGTGGTTCAGGTAAGAGATGATGGCCGAGAGACGGACAGATGGACGCCGGCTAGGCAGCTCAGACATCCAGCACGTGGTTCAGGTAGGAGATGACGGCCGAGGAACGGACAGACGGACAGACGGACACCGGCTGGGCGGCTCAGACGTCCAGCACGTGGTTCAGGTAAGAGATGTAGCAGATGGCCAGGCGCAGGATCTCGATCTTGGAGAGCTTCTTGTCCGGGGGCAGGGTGGGCAGCAGCTTCCGCAGCTCGGCGAAGGCCATGTTGAAGGCTTCCACGCGGATCCTCTCCCGCGTGGCGTGGGCTGTCCGGTATTTGGCCGTGGCTCGGCGCCGGCGCCGCCGTTCCTCCCGGCTCAGGTGCTGCAGGTCTTTCTTCACGGCTTCGCCCGCTTCGGCCACCCGGGACTGGGGGCACAAGCCGAGGCCACCAGCATCCTCCCCGGTGCCCGCTCGGCCGCCGCCGCAGTCGCTGAAGACGGATTCGGACTCGGAGTGCGTCGGGGGCAGGTCGATCTCCGTCTGGTCCGAGTTGAGCATCATCCTGGAAAAACGGGGGTGGGACGGCAGGAGGACAGACAGACGGGCACGACGCCGAAGCCAAAATATTCTACTCTAAAAGGAAGGTTTCCAGCTCACAGCAAGCCCCTGGTTATTCTCCTCCTCTTCCTCCTCATCACACACGGTCCCCGCGAGGGAATTCCAAAATTTTCCCTTTTCCCCGGAGGATTCCTTGGGCAGGTGGCAGCTTTCACAATAAATAGGGGGAGAAAGGTGGCAGGATGCATATAAATAAATAAAGAAATGAAATAAATAGATCTCCTCTGCGCGCCCCACCGTGCCCAGAGACCCCCGGGCTCTTCCGCGCGGCCGTGGCAGGACCCAGCTCGGGAGCCGTCAGGTGTCAGAGCCGAACTCCTTCCGTGTGCTCTAGAAAAGAGAAGGAAAAAGGGTCTCAGGACCACCCGGCTCCCCACGGACCCCAGAGACGTAGGTGGGGAGCGGGGCTCTGTGCTCCAGCCGGGGGCAGGGGACAACGCGGGGCTCCGGGTCCCCGGTCACCGGCAGCGGAGGGGGAGCCGGTGGGGTGGCTGCGGGAGAAGGTAGAAGCCATTTCTCCCGGTTCTCCGGAGAGATGCCAGGTGGTGGATGAGCGGAGGGGAAAAACAGACTGCGGGGGCGAGAGGAAAGGGGAGGGGGTGCGGGGGGGCTCATTGTATCGTAAATGAGCCCGTATGTCATGGATCCTGGCACCCCCGACATATGGAACCCAACACAGCTGCTTTGCTTGATGTGTCCAAATAGACGCTGGCTCCCGGCTCCCTCCGGGACTCCGCGCCGACGGCCGGGAAAGCTGCTTCTCCTCTCCCTTCTCCCCCCAGCCCCGGCTGCTTTCCCAGCCCTGGCTTCGACACGGTGAGCCGGGGGGGGGACACCCCGGGGTCGCACAGATGCCTCCGGCACCCCGGGAGCAGGGCTGGGAAAGGCAGGTCTTGCCGAAAGCGTATCTTTCCCCCAGCACATCTTTCCTCCGGCGCATCTTTCCCCCGGCGCATCTTTGTCCCGTCCCCCCCCCAGCCCTGGGCAGGGGAAGGGCTGGGGTGCCCCAGGAGCAGGAGAAGGGGAATAAAGTTGGGATGGGAAAACGCTGCCGCTGGAAGAGGCGGCAGCAGGGCTGGGCAGGCAGCCAGGCAGGGATGTCCAACATATTACCCCTCTCTGGCCTGACGAGCCCGTAATGAGCCGTAGGATGGAGAAATGGAAACTAAACGAATATGGACAGGGGAGGACGGGGGTGAAATAGTCCTCATCCCCATTTAATGGAGCCCTGGATGTGCTTTTGCAGAAGAGCTGCCCAAGAAACGCAGGGAACCCCATAAACGTGTATGGAAACATCTGCACAGCCCTCCCTGAGCTCCCCCCCCCAAATGCATGTGGCTGTTTCTTCGTGTGCTTACACCAACACACGTGTACACACACACACGTACACACACACACACGTGTAAATGTTCCCAGCCCAAAACTCCTCTGTGGGAATCCCACGGCCATTTACGCACAGTAATTTACACCGACGCTCAAAATCTACCCCAAGTCGGGCATCTCTGCGCGCGTGTGCACACACACACACACTCCTCCTTGCACGGTGATATTCAGATTTTGCTAAAAAAAAAATAATAACGTACTCTTTTTATCTATAAAACCTTCCAGCTCTGAGTGAGAGTACAACAAACCACCCACATCCTGAGCACAAAGTTACCCCCGTGAAGCCCTCAGCCCGCAGCTGGTGGGAACGTGGCTTTGGGGCTCCGTGGAGGTGCCCTCTCAAGGCTTGGAGCTTGCAATCCCCTGCCCCGTCCCCACAGCAGGGTGAATTTGGGGTTGTGTTTCTCTTGCTCTCCCCGTGATAGGCTTCAGAGACAAACCAGCCGAGGAACCAGAGCCGCGACCAGCGCAGGAGCGTGGAGCTCCGGTTCCTGAATTAGCCTCATCCGCCGTAGCCACCCCCTGCGGCCGTGACTCCTGCACCCTCTTTAACCTCCTTCGCTCCCCTCCCGCTTCAATTCCTTTTCTCCTTCTGCTCGTCCCCTTCCTGCAGACCCGGCACCTCCTTTCTGCTCCTCGGCGGCAGAGGGAGACCTCCCCACCGGCTGCTCTGCCCTCGGGAGCAACATGTCCGTGGGTGACCACTACCCCGTCCCTGGCCGGTGACCTGGGCCACCTCCAGGTTTGTCCCCACGGCCGTGTTTCACCTGCTGGCAGTGCCACCCCGCTCCTGTCCACAATAAGCATCCCTGGAGCATCGCTCCCAGGACTGCTGCTCCGGTCCCGAGTGCAGGGTCTGGAGAGGATGCGGCCGAGCTGGGAGAAGGAGGAAAGGTGGACTCTGGGGGTGGACACATGCCACGGTGGCTCTGCCCTTTCAGCTTTTCAGTGGTGAGGAGTCAGTTTGACTTCCAGGATCGTGCTCCCGTGCGCAGCTCCGGACCTCCGCGTGCAGCTTCTGTTTAAATACTCTCCCCCCCTGCTCTTAGGGACCGGGGAGCTGCGCTCCATCTCTCCAACCACCTCCCCGGCTCTTCTCTCTCCCTCTTATCCCGGCGCTGACGCTCTGAAACCATCGGGCCTCCTTTCCTCTCGCCCTGCAAACTCCGGGGGTGCCCCATCCGACCGCGCTGGAGCTCCAAGGTCACGTGCGGAGGAGCCACCGCAGCAAGAAACTGCCTCCTGACCCCACGGCTGCGGCACAGGGCAGGGAAGGGGACGAGCCATCGGCTCCTGTCCCCTCCTGGGACACCGAGGCACCGGGGTGTCACCTCATCCGGGAGTAGGGGAGGCTGTGAAACCTTCTCCTCGGGCAGACGGGGACGGTGACCTGGCCCAGGAGCAGCCCAGGAACCACTCACCGGTCCATCAAGATCCACAGAGGGCATGGGCTGTGGGACACGTTGCTGTCCCCATCTCGGTGTCCCTGTGAGTGAATTTAAAGTGTATCGGACACGGGTGGGCAGGGGTCCTGCGGGGTGGGTCTCTGCTCTCAGCCGCAGAAGGACGTCGGCAGGAGACGCCGGACCATTTGCATGAAGACAAGTTTCAGGACTGGAGCCAAATGAACTCCTCATCCCACTCCTCCTCCGCTGGGTTGGTCCTGTCCTCAAACAGCTTCTCCTTCAGGTGGGTTTCTTGTGCTCTGAGTGGCTCTTCCTCACTCTTTCCCTTCAGAGGAACTGTAAACTCCCATCTTCCCAAATCCATCTCTTGCAAGAACCTCTTTCAAACCCGCCCTTGCTCCGGTCCTGCCTTCGCAAAACCCCAGCAGCGCTTAAACCCCCGACGGGAAGCAACGCTTCCCACCTCCTCGCCTGCCCTTTCCCTCGCACTTCAGACCAGCGGCGTAACAAGTTTTGAAGACCCCCCTGGCCCCGCAGAGTGTGTCTGGGACCTCTGGATGGAGGTCCCTTTGCGTTTTCCTGATGGGAAATGTCCTCAAGCCCAAAGCGAAGGATGCGCAGGAGGGTCTTAAACCTCATGGAGGGGTCAAGTCCCCTTCCCCGGAGAGCTTTGGGCAGTGGGGTACCTTCCCGCAGTGACCACGCTGCTTATCTCGCTCTCCTTCTCCTCACGCCACCTTTTCAGCAGCATCAAACCTTGCAGCGACCCCCAACTGCTCCCCCCCAGTCCCAGGACCCATCCCCACCTTACCCCCAAACTGCTGACCATTCCCGGGCTCCAGCTTTTCTCTTCCAGTGCAGGACGAAGCTCCAAGTAATCCAAGGAAGGAGGAACCGCTTGGCTCATCCGTCCATCGAGGAGGCGGAAAGTTTCCCTGGGGTTTGCAGGGGTGTCCTGCTGGGTGGGATGGACCTGGAAGGGGGGGGGGAAGGGGGTCAGGGGGAACCCCGGTAGCCGTGGGGCCCAGGCATGGTCCTCCTCGGGCAGGAGAGCGAGCGGGCCACCGGGCGTTGAGATGGACACCCCAAGGAGGCATGTGCCCCAGACGCTTATATATATACACCCCGGCCTCGCACGCCGGGTCCGACCCCGGCTGCCTCATTGGCCGCTCCGGTGCCCCCCCCCTCATAAATATTAAAGTCAAGAGAGGGGATGCCATTGGCTGTGCGGGAGGTTGGAGCCCCCGGGAGAGGAGGGAGGTGGAGGTTGGATGTGGTCCTGGAGGGTGGATGGAGGTGGTGGGCTGGGAGGGATGGAGGGAGGGAGGAAGGGAGGGAGGAGGGTGGGGGGTGCTCCGGGAGAAGGCGACATCTGTTCTCCATGCATATTTCATAAAGGAGAAATGGAGAGATGGGAGCCAGCGTGGAAAGGGGAGAGGGAGGTGCAGACGGGCAGGCGAGTGCCTGCGCCGGGGTGGGATGAGGAGCAGCGTCGGCAGAGGAAGCGGGACCCACGGCACAACCTTCCCGGTGTGAAGCCCCCATGGTGGTGTCCGTGTGTCCGTCCTGTGCTCGTGTGCACATATGTCCGTGTGCCACACGTGTGGCCGAACGTCGCACGGCTCTGGGGTGTACCCGTGGGTGCCCGGAGCATGGACAACCTCTCCCAGATAACTGTCCCCTGGGCCCTGCCCGTGAGCTGCTGCAAAACTCACCTGAAATAAAGTTTGGGGAGGAAAGAGAGAGGAAGTGAAAGAAAGAGGTCCCCAGAACACACAGGTATCGCTGTGAAACACCGATCCTCTATTAATCCACGAAACGATGACCTCTTTTGTGGGTCAGACGTGGTCTCTGCCTCTCACCCTTCTCCGCTTTCCTGTTAAACTCTTGTTTTGAGAAAATCTGCTCCAATTTATCCTCATTATCAGTGAAATCCCCGCGTCCTCCATCCCTCCCGTCCCTGGTCCTCCTCTCCCTCCCTGCAGTTCGCTTGGGGGACTCTCCCACCTTCATCCTCTCCCTCCTGTGACTGCTGGAGGTTATGTGTCCCCCCCTCCTTTCATCCCCCCCCCCCCCCAGGCCCTGGGGGCTGGTCCCCCATCCTCTGCACGGCAGGAGAAGCCCAGGTGATGGGCATCCGCACCTGGGCGGCCTCCAGCCCCGTGGCAGGGATGGGCAGATGGGCTCGGAGCGGCGGCGGGGGGATCAGGTGGCGGGGAGAAGCACCGTCTCCCCATTGCTATGGCACCGATTAGAAAACAATCTTCGCCTAATGAGCCCGTGGCGATGGCCACCGCCGCCCCCGAGAGCAGCGCGGCGCGGGATGCCATGCACGTCCTGCATCCGTCACCCCCGCAGCCCTGGCACGGGCACGAACCCCTCCTCTCTCACGTGGGGACACACGAGCAGCACCTCCACGGCCAGAGAGGGGTGCGAACCCTTCACCCCCCTGCCTTCCACCCCCCGGATCCCCCTGCCCCTGCGCACGCATCCCCCCTCCGCAGCGCTTCGCCTGGAGCCCCCCCATCTCCCCGGGGAGCCTGACGGGGGTAAATAAATTGCATTTCTTTCTCGTTCTGCTCTGCCTTGTCCCTCCTCTGTTCCCGTCTCGCCTGCTCGCCCCCAGGGCCAGCTCCTTCTCCCCCTGCCAGGACGCCAGCAGGGCCCCCACCTCTCTCCGCAGCTGATGCTGGGCTGCTTCGGGCATCCTGCCGGGCTGGGCTCGGGGAGGAGGGGAGGGAAGGAGCGGATCTGGCTGCCGGAGCCTCCCCGTTTGGGGATGCCAAAGCCCGAGCTGCGCTGGCCTCGCAGCCACGGCGGCATCCAGGCGAAGCGGGCAGGTTTCGGCTCCCGCTCGAGTTCTTCTTGGGAGTTGAGGGGTTGGCAAATCCATCCTCCCATCCTGGATCTGTGCAGGTCTCCCGGGGAGCAAGGCACAGGTGCCCGGTGGGGACACGGGCTGCCCGGTTTGTCCCCAAGGTGGTGGAGTCCCCATCCCTGGAGGCATCTAAAAGACGTGTAGATGAGGTGCTGAGGGACATGGGTTAGTGGTAACTGGGCAGTGCTGGGTTAACGGTTGGACTTGACGATCTTAAAGGTCTCTTCCAACCTAAACCATTCTATAATTCTATGATTCCATGACCCCAACTGGGGACAGCCCCCTCTGCTCGGCTGCAGTGACACCAGCCCAGTGCCTGCTCCCAGCAGCCCAGGTGTGTCCCCCCCCCATAATGTGGCCACATCAACTCTGCCCTGGGGCGATGCAGACTCTCAGCCTTTCTCCTCCCCCAGGGAAGAGCTGAGGTTGCCAGGGCCCCTTCATAGAATCATAGAATGGTTTGGGTTGGAAAGGACCCCACAGACCATCCAGTCCCCCCCCCTGCCCTGGGCAGGGACACCTCCCACCAGACCAGGTTGCTCCAAGCCCCCTCCAACCTGGCCTTCAACCCCTCCAGGGATGGGGCAGCCACAGCTTCTCTGGGCAACCTGGGCCCAAAATCTCCCAGCATCCAAATTCTGCACTGCCAGGAGGGAGGATTTCACCCGGGGACCTCCCTCAGGAAAAGGGGGGCTCCTTGTACCCTGGAAGTGCCAAGGGGCAGGATGCTGCCCTGATTCCAAGCGCTCCTCGGTGCCCACGCAGCTCCTTGCCGAGCCGAGCGGCTCGTGGAGGGTGACACAAACACTGGGAGCCGGGGAAGATGAAGCCACAGACACAGGTCTCATGAGAGGGTGAGGGCAGAGCGAGAAACTCAAGACCTTTCCCCTGCCACCTAAGCCAATATGCGCCCCCCTAACCCCGGGGGCTGAAATCCTCCCTGGACCCCGCTCGGAGCCTGTGGGAGCTGCCGTGGTCTCTGGGATTTTGGTCTCTGGGTCCTCGTCCTCTGCCTCCTCAGCAAGAACTTCTGAGCTTCGAATATGCTAAGGCTGGTCCAAACCTGGTGAGATTTTGGGAGGGAGAACAAGGGACCCTTTTCCTTTGTCCTTAGCTTCGGAGTCTCCCACCTTCCCAACTGGCAGAAACTGGTATTTCCTTGTCAAAACCGCCCAGGTTTCTGAATCGCAGGAGCCCCCACGCTGGAGCCTGCAGAAACCCCTCATTTCCTCCAAATTCCTGCGCCTTCTTTTCAACACGGAAGAAAAAAAGGCTGGTGCACGCCGGGTGGGAGCAGCCCCAGCTTCTGAACGTTTCTCGATGCCTTCGGCTTGACCCGTGAGGCTGATGACCCCAGGCGTGGTGTTTCCACCCAAGGGGACGAAGCCCTCCAAGACTAGCCCACCACGACCCACGAGGTTGAGGGATGATCAGCTGCAGAGAGAGGAGCGGTGGCACGGGGCCACGGTGGGGGGGACCTGAGCCGGGATCCCCGCCTGAGCGCAGAGGGGACACGGCGAGGTAGGGAAAGAGAGGAGAAGAGGCAGCATTTGGCAGAGGATGAGGCGACATATTGTACAAAACCACCAGGGACCACACTGGCCTGGGCTTGTCGGGGAAAACAGGCAGATTTAACCCTTGTGCTGCTGGAGTAGATCCAGCCGGAGCTTTGGAGCTGGTATAGAGGAGCTGCACCTCCCAACAACATGGTGGGGGGGGGACACCTGGAAGGAGATCCCTGCCTCAACTTATAGGCACTGGAAAGACAGAGTCCCTGGTGGGACGTTACTACTCCTGTCCATCAACCAGTACAGGTTGCCCAGGGAGGTGGTTGAGGCCCCTTCCCTTGAGATATTCAGGGTGAAGCTCGACGAGGCCCTGGGCAACCTCGTCTAGTTGGAGGTGTCCCCGCTGACTGCGGGGGGATCAGACTAGATGACCTTTGGAGGTCCCTTCCGGCCTGGACCAATCTATGAATCTATGAATCTATGAACCAGTACCTTAATTCTCATGGTGGGACTGTGCCCCATCGCTCCAGCAAGGACCCTCTGCTCTGTGGCACGGGGGCCGGACCCCTCTGGGGTAATGGTTTCAACCCGAAAGAGGGGAGATTGAGCTGAGCTGTGGGGAAGAAGTTCTTTGCTGTGAGGGTGGTGAGAGCCTGGCCCAGGTTGCCCAGAGAAGCTGTGGCTGCCCCATCCCTGGAGGGGTTCAAGGCCAGGTTGGAGGGGGCTTGGAGCAACCTGGGCTGGTGGGAGGTGTCCCTGGATGGAACTGGGTGGTCTTTAAGGTCCCTTCCAACCCAAACCATTCCATGATTCCATGAACAAAAGGTGCTGGGCTCCTGTGACCACTCAGCTGCTCACTCATGGCAGAGTCTTCCCTGGCAGACATGCCCTTTTGGACCATTTTCTGCAGCTGAGCCACCAGAGATCCCACAGCGTCCCCAGCATCCCGTTTGGTGCCACCAGACTTGGTCCAGAGCTCCAGAAGTGCAGTTTTTGGAGGGGGGCAGGTGCCAGCTCCATCACGTCTGGTTTGCAGCACGTTCTTTGCAACCCGTGGCTGCAGCCCGGGCCGGCTGGGAAGGTTCAGATGCTCCACACGGACGGCTCAAGGCCTCGCCAACCACTTGTGATGCTCAACCGGGGGATGCTCCAGCTCCTGGACTCTTCGCAGACAGCGAGCAGGAGGCAGAGCTGTTGGGATCGACACCGGAGAAGCACCCAGGCAACCCCTTAACCTTCAACCGGGGCCACGATGCCACGCAAAGCCAAGGCTCGAGGTCTTTTTGGGGTAAGTATGTTAGGGCACGCAAAGGCGTGTGCACACACAGGCTGTTCGTGCAAGCTGCGTGTGCACACACGTGTGCGTGCACAGGCAAACTGGCTGCAGAGTCCATGTGAGCGTGGGAAAGTGGCCGAGCCAGGTCCGGTGCCCCACAGCACGTGTGTTTTGTGCACACCTATGTTTGCTCCTGCGTGTGCCCAGCTCACAACAGAAGGTCCCCGAGCCGCAGGGCTGTCCCCGTGCCCTGGGCGTGCTCTCCTGGCGAGTGACAGAAGCTCCCGGCTCCGATAGCCCCTCTCCTCTCCTCTCCTCGCCTTTGTCTCCCCGGCTTTTATTGAGTGCAGGTTTTGTGAGCGGTCGGTGACAGACGGCCCCGGTGCTCGATAACTAGACAATCTGTCACCACCACCACTGACAGCTTTCACAAGGAGCCCCTTTCCTTTCATCCTTCCCGGTTCTCTTCGCCTCCGCGTGTCCCCCTTCCACACGTGCTCTCTGGCTTTGTTCCCCCCTAAAAGCCAAATAGCGACAGAAGCTCCTGATCATAATATTGCTCTAATCGAGTCTGTCATAATCGGATCCAATCTAATTACGTTCAGATCCCTCTCTTCTCCTGACTCTCTCTATTGCCTGTCCATCTGTCCCTCTCTTCCCTTCCAGTCTTTGTGTCCATCCATCTGTTATCTGCAGGCCTTTCTCCCTTCCCGTCATCTCCCTGGGCCCCTGCCCCATTCGTAGCGTGGCCGCCCCGGCCCTTTCCTCCAGCGGCTCCCTCTCCAATCCATCTCTCTTAAAGGCCTCTCCATCAATCCAGTTAGCAGCAGCTCCCTGCCTCCTCCAGCCCATCTGCTTCTCCCTTTCTGCTGGCTGCGAGATGCGGAGATGCTGTTTTGTTTGCGTGTCGATCTTGATTAGCCCCAGAAACCTCACCGCTAAAGCTGCGCTGGCGCCGGGGAAGGATCACCTGGGTAGCAGAGAGCTGGAGGTCCTAAGCAGCATCCTCCATCCTCGCCTCATCCTCTACCTCCTCCTCGCAATCCCACCGCACGCCAATGGAAGGGGCTGGAGATAAAAGGACTGGGTCCCGGGAGCACAGGGCTGCACTGGGCAGACTGGGGAAGAGCAAGCTTGGATCAGTATCTCCCCAAAATACCTTCCTTTTTCTCCAGCACTGGTGTTTTTCTCCAGGGACGTGTGTAACTGGCTGGAGGATGGACATACGGATGGATGGCATGGATCTCACTGGACGTTCTCGCTGCACCAGGTGGAGCAGAGGCAGGGCAGAGGGCTCCAGCGGTACCCAGTGTGGGAACTGGGTGCTCAGGGATCATCAGGATGCTGTGGATTTGGGGTGCGGGGTCGCTCCAGGATCTTCTGTGCCTTCCCCAGCAGCAGCGGGTGCTGGGCTCCGTCAGGGACAAGGGTGGCAGCAGAGCTGGACCCTGGGCATGATCCAGCCTGGCAATTCCGACACTATTTGTAGTGGTCAGACCCTGATTTTAAACACACGCTGGACTCAAATGCCTGCCGGGTGCCAGCCAACAGCCCTCGCTCCCAGCGGGCGTTATCCTGGGCTAAAGCCTTCGTTCCTTCAGCTGGACCTCGCTGCTGCTCACGGGGAGGACACAGAAAGCTGTTGTCAATGACCAGGGCAGCAGGACTACTGGAGGGCGACCACAGGCTACTGGAAGGGGCACCAGACTGGGACACAGGGCTCCATGTACCCTTTAGACATGTCACAAAGGCTCCGTATCAACTCTGTTGGTCCATGGACCAAAGAACTGCCAGGCTACAGAGGCAAAGGGTGGCCTTGGACCCACTTCACCTGAGGCACAGGGCACACAGAGCTCGGGGGTCTTCAAAATATTCGGCGCAGAGAGATCCAGAGCAGTTTCAAAGGAGGAGAGTTTCAGTTCCAGAGGAGCAGGTCTTGCAGCAGGTTTTCTCCATGTATTTATTTGAGAAAAATGCTCTCCCTTGAATAATCCACACCTGAGCCATTGTCACTTGTGAAAACAGGGTCTTGGTTGTCTGAATATACCTTAAAGCGGTACCTAAAGCAACCCCCCCATCTCCCTAAATCCCGAGGTAGGTGTCAGGCAAGTGATAGCCCAGCTGGGAGCCGAACTAGTCCCAGGCCAGCCCTGGCAAGGCCATCCATGGGCCACCTCGACCCCGGGGACCTGCAGCCACCGCTGCCCAAAGCACAGCCCCCGGGCTCCAGCGCTGGGACCAGGAGCTGGGCAGAGCGGAGAGGAGAGGAAGGATGCTACGTGGGGGGCAGAAGTGTCACCTCAAGAGAAACAGTGACTTTTTAGAGAAGTGACAGAGAGCAGGGCACGACGAACGCTACTCCGTGCTGTCCCAGGCTCAGCATCGGGAGCTTTTCCTACAGCTCACCCCAAAAACCCTCCTGCCCCTCAGAAATCTGCTTTCTCTGGTCTCCAAAAATCAATCCCTTCACAGGCTCCATCTCTATTTTAGCTCCTGATAAAACGTAGAAAACAAATTATTTAAGAAGACACCAATTTTTTTCTTCCTGTCTCCACCACTTCCTTCTCCCAGAAACCAAACAGCCCTGGCTTTGTTCTGGGTATTAATTAACTTTCCTGCCTCTTAATATTCCAGAGCCATAAAGTTCCCAGGAGCTGGGCGCTAAGAAAACACACATTTCCTCTGCCTTCTCATTGACTGTCACCCCCATATGTCTCCCCCCTCAGGGCACAAGGGCAGCTGCAAACCCTCCTCTCTGGGCTCAGCCCCAGCCCTCGGCCTCCCGGGAGGCAGCCGAGTTCAGGGGTCAAGAGAGAGTCAGTGGCATCTTCTTTTTGTGTTTTTTTTTTTTTTTTTTTTTTTATTTTTTGGGTAGTAAAATCCCTGGTAGAGTCACGTGGGGAGGAAACCGATGCTGGCAAATTATGTGTGTGACTCCGCAAGACGCCTGGGGGCTGTGCGGCGGGGACAGCATGGGACAGCTGCCCTCCGCGGCGAGGGGAGCCCAAAAAACCTCAGTCTGATGGAGCTGGGGGTGGTTTGGGGTGACCCAAGCGCTATCTCGGAACCAGAGGCACAGGTGGGAGCTCCATGGGGTTACCAGTAAGGAGGACAACATCTCCCCGGTGAAGAAAGGCTGAGGGACCTGGGGCTGAGAAGAGCAGACTGAGAAGGGACTTCATGGACTCTGAGCAACAGCTAAAGGGTGCGGGACAAGAGGATGGGGCCAGGCTCTTCTCAGTGGTGCCCGGGGACAGGACAAGGGACAACGGGCACAAACTGGGACACAGGAGGTTCCATCTCAACATGAGGGCGGCAGAGCCCTGGAAGAGGCTGCCCAGAGAGGGTGTGGAGTCTCCTTCTCTGGTGAGATTCCAAACCCGCCTTGATTTGATCCTGTTGGACCTGCTCTGGGTGACCCTGCTTGGGCAGGGGGTGGGACAAGGTGATCTCCAGAGGTCCCTTCCAGCCCCCACTAGTCTGCAATGCTGTGACAAGACTCCTCATGGATCCATGCAGGGCAAGGTACAGGGATGAGGCTGATTTTGGAGGACAGTCAGGAGAAAAGCGAGGCAGAAGTCCCTGGGTTTCTACTCCTGGTTGGGCACCTTGGAGCCAAAAGAGCCAGCAGGAGGGAGTGAACTACTTCAAGTACAACAAGAAAGATGGTTCCAGTGTCCGGTCCATCTTCTCCAGTCCTGTCCTGCCACCACCAGGCTCACTGGAGCTGGGAGGAGATGGGAACCGGCATGGAGCTGCAGCCTTTACCTTCAGGAGCAAAACACAGCGCAAGGTGTAGCAACCTGCCCCTGGGAGCAGGTCCCCAGCCCTCGCTGGCGTCAGGAGCCTGTTTATTTTGAGGAGTAGTTTCAGCAAGACTCACTGGAAGTTGCATCACTTCTTTTTCCCCCTGGTGAAGGGCTGAAGAACCTGCTTCTTCCCGGCTCCATCTCCTGAGGATGAATTCGCCCTTGGCTGCTCGGCTGCTTTCTCCTTTCTTCCCTTTGGTCAAGCGCTGAGTAGGGGGAGAACTTGCAGAACCCCCATCCCATAAACCGGCAGAAAAACCGACCTGCTGAACTCAGTGCCAAAAAGATGCCAAGGGCTTGGACGGAACTCAAAGCTGCCCAGCATCTAGAAGCATCAGGAAGAACCAGTTCGACCAGGAATGATGTAAACCAACCTCAAAATGTAGCGTGGCTCTGGAAGCAATTCAAGTAGCCGTGCTTTGGAGCAGCGAGGCAAAGTCTAGAGAGTCAGAAAGCATTTTCCCAGTACCTGAGCTGGATTGTGATGCTGAACCAGACTGGAGAGAGCTTTTGTCTCCTCTGCTGACTGTGGCAGAGAGATGTAACCTCTGTTGGCTGGGAGAGTGTCTTAAATCACTGCAGTATCTTAAATCACTGAGCGAGTGAGGACAGGCTGAGAGAGTTGGGGGAGCTCAGCCTGGAGAAAGCTCTGGGGAGACCCTGGAGCCCCTTCCAGTCCCTAAAGGGGCTCCAGGAAAGCTGGGGGGGGGACTCTTGATGAGGGAGGGGAGCGATGGGACGAGGGGGAAGGGTTTTAAGCTTGAGCTGAGCTGTGGGGCAGAAGTTCTTTGCTGTGAGGGTGGTGAGAGCCTGGCCCAGGTTGCCCAGAGAAGCTGTGGCTGCCCCATCCCTGGAGGGGTTGAAGGCCAGGTTGGAGGGGGCTTGGAGCAACCTGGGCTGGTGGGAGGTGTCCCTGCCCAGGACAAGGCCGGGGACACACAGGATGGTCTTTAAGGTCCCTTCCAACCCAAACCATTCTACGATTCTAAATTTGCCAGGAGAAATATCTTGAAGCCAGGGAACAGCCAGGTATCTCCAGAGGTGACCTGTTTCCCAGCTGGACTCTTGTCCTCCTGGACCAGCTACGACAGACGGCAGAGGCGTTCGCTGCGTCCCTTCCCCAGACCTCGAGGCAGCCAGGGATACTCCGCTGCTTCAAAGGCGACCAGACACAGAGCCGGAAAGTTCTTGGCTTTCCATATGTTTTGCGTAATTTCCCATGCAAACTTTTCTAATTATCAAAGCAAATGGGCTTTGAAGGGGGGGAATTATCTTGTTCTCGTCAGGCTACCTCAAAGGCGGCCACTCCACTGGCTCCCCACTGGCCCCCAAGGCAATTTAGACTCTACCTTTTTTTAGCCAACACACATCAAAATACACGCAGCCGCTCCTCAGAACTCAGCAATTTTGTTTCTATCGCAAAGACAAAAATAAATCTACGTATATACCAATATTCAAGCTACTTTCCGCATTAATTTACTGAGAAGGCACTTACTCCCCGTTGCTTATTAGCATTAGGGATGCTCTAATTAATGCACATAATCTCAGGAGTGATGGAGGGAAGTGTATCAGGGGAGTTATCAACTTCGAGGTCCGCGCAGCTGAGGACGGCTGCTGTTGTACCGGGAGGAACCAGAGCCACAACTCACCCCCAAACCAAAGGTTTTAGAC
This sequence comes from Numenius arquata, assembly GCF_964106895.1. Classification (NCBI taxonomy): domain Eukaryota; kingdom Metazoa; phylum Chordata; class Aves; order Charadriiformes; family Scolopacidae; genus Numenius; species Numenius arquata. The sequence continues at coordinate 1,539,222 of NC_133602.1, read as the reverse complement.
AAAAGGAAGATATACAAGGGGTGAAAAACCCATTTTTAAACTGGGGCCACGGATCTACTGGAGATAACTGTCCTCGGACTGGAGGCACGGAAAGGATGGCTTAATAGTGAACTTTTCCAGGGCTCAGACTGGGCTAAAAGCAGCTGAGAGCGGCTTCCCCGGGGGCAGCGATTCTGCCGTCGGACACAAAGGCAGCAAAGGCTCCCCTGGTCCCAGGGGAGGGGAAGGAGCGCTCCCAAATCCACCCCCAGCTCTTTGTGTGAGGGTGAGGACTGAGAGCGAACAGGTCACAGAGATGCAGATTCCTCCCAACGTGCCCCGTTGATGAGCTGGGAGAGGGATGCGGGTGAACACAAGATCTTTTACCCATGGTCTTGTTCCCGTATAAAAAGGGATTTCGTTCTCCACCACACAAAAAGCAGCTCCTTCCACCGACAGCAGCTTGACCTTAACAAAACACCTTTGTATTTCAAGTGCTGTTCACCTCAAGGTCTCAAGAGCGTCCCGTCACCCCTCTGGAAGGGGGCAGTAGCAGCGTCCGTGTCACCGGAGGGCACCACAAGGAGAGGGGCAGCGGCTGGGGATGGACAGGGAGGAGAAACCTGGGTACCAGGACTCTCTCGTAGCTCATTTACTTCCCAGATGAACCCCCTGCTCCTATTTCTCCCCCACCCCCTTTTCCTCCACCACTCCAGCCCCATTCCCCAAGGAGGGGAAGGCTCGGATCCCCACGGCACAAACCTCATCATCAACAACCAGCTGAGTAAAACCAATTTACTGACCAGGGCAGAACACAACGGGAAGGGTTGGAAGCACCGACGGCGACTGGTTTTCCTCTCACTCCCTCCACCCGGCGCCGCCGCTGGCACCGGGAGAGTTTGAGGGACACGCAGGGTAAATTTTGGGCTGAGACTCAAGATTTGGTGTGTTCTCCAGCCTTGGCAGCGGGAGGGGAAACGTGTCTCCGCTGCGGCGTTTGCCAGCCTCGTCCCCTCGCTTCTCCCCTCCTTTTGTCAGCTGCCGATAGGAGGGTTGCTCGTGGCAGTGGCCACAGGGGAGACCTGTTGGCCATCGGAGGAGTGGTGTGGGCACAGGCAACGGGGACAGCTGTTTGTTCCTCTCGCCAGAGAGCGGCTCCGAACAAAAAGCTGGGGGTGGAAAACTGGGCTGGGAGTGGTAAAAAGTGCTGATTTCTGTTTGTATGGGGAAAACAAGGAGGAAAAAAAAAATAATAATAATTCCAACCAGAAGCCTTCAGGGGAAAAAAAGAAAAAAAAGCCCAAAGCCAAGCAGGGAATCTAGATGTGAAAGATGGGAGAGAGAAATAACCCCCCCACACCAGGACAGCTTGGGGGTGACCTGCTGGGGAGCAGCTCTGAGGAAAAAGACTCAGGAGTCCTGGTGGACAACAGGATGCCCACGAGCCAGCCTGGTGGCCAAGAAGGCCAATGGCATCCTGGGGGGCATCAGGAAGAGCGTGGCCAGCAGGTGGAGGGAGGTCATCCTCCCCCTCTGCTCTGCCCTGGGGAGGAACCATCTGCAGCACTGGGACCAGTTCTGGGCTCCCCAGTTCCAGAAGGACAGGGAACTGCTGGACAGGGCACAGCAAAGGGCTACAAAGATGATGAGGGGCCTGGAGCATCTCTCTTAGGAGGAAAGGCTGAGGGACTTGGGGCTTTTGAGTCTGGAGAAGAGAAGACTCAGCGGGGATCTGATCAACGCCTAGAAATACTTCAAGGGTGGGTGTCAGGAGGATGGGGCCAGGCTTTTTCCAGCGGTGCCCAGTGACAGGACAAGAGGGAACGGGCACAAACTGGAACATGGGAAGTTCCACCTAAACATGAGGAGGAACTTCTTCACTTTGAGGGTGGCAGAGCCCTGGAAGAGGCTGCCCAGAGAGGTGGTGGAGTCTCCATCTCTGGAGACATTCAAACCCCACCTGGACATGTCCCTGTGGGACCTGCTCTGGGTGGACCTGCTCTGGCAGGGGGTTGGACTAGATGATCTCCAGAGGACCCTTCCAACCCCATATCATTCTGTGATTCTGTGACTCTGTAACACGGGTCAAAAAACCAAATCAAACAAAATCTTGTCTCTCCCGAGACCAAAACTCATTGCAACACCCAGTGGCTTTGGGGTAACAACTACGACAAAACAGGCAACGGGTTAATTTACTTGTAAGCGGAGGTTTTTTTTTTTTTAATTAAACAGAACTATTTATATATGTACAAAACCCAGAAAATATTGCACCATTAGAAAAAAAAAAAAAAAAGGACATTTTACATCTAATCATCTGTTAAACACACCTTGTCCTCCCTGTATTGGAGTTTACACCCATTCACAGTGACTGTTGGACATTACCAGGCAACCTGTGCCGTCAGACACCGCGGAAATCCGCTGCTCCATGGACATCCCAGAGAAAACACCTTTATCTTTCCACCCCTGCCCTTCCTTTAGGGAACAAATCCATCACCTCGTCGCCTCGGTGGCATTCAGGACCTCTCAAGTTGCTCAGAAAAAGGACAAATTAAAAAGCAAGGCTTCGGGACCGTCTCGGTCACAGTTTCTTTAGGGCTCGGTCGGCACCGTTTTCTGGGAAAGTCTCATGTTTTTTGGGGCTCGGTCCCCAGAACTCGAGCACGGATGCTCCAGAGAGAACCATTCGCGGTCCTATCCGGAGAGAGGGGAATTCCAGTGTTTTTATCTTTTGACAACTGTAATCCAAGGGCTAAAGCTTCTCCAGCCCCGAGAGCATCTTCAATAAGCCACGGCCCCGGGGTCCCGCGGGAGGCTAAAGAGTATGTCCGCTTTGGCGTTGATAAAATACGTGGCGAGGAGAGAGAAGACGAGAATGACAATGCCCACAACCAAGGTGATTATCTGGGAAGGGACGAGAAACACTCAGTGTTGTCGTTACAGACCCGCAGCACCGAATTGCATCGAATCGGGGTGGGGGGGGTGGGGGAATGTCTCTGTCAGAAAGCTACAGAGATCGGCTCGCTCCTGAGACACCGTGTACATTGAAATAAAAATAAAAATATAAATATACTCCGAGGACCTTACAGACTCAGACAAAAGCGACTGCCAGACAGGGTCAGGTCAGCTTTCACTGGGGTTATTGCACATAAACCGATGTTTAGGAGAAAAGGTAAGAAAGTTGTGTCACGGATAAAGAACTTATCGCGTTTGAAGAGTCGCACGCGCTTTGCAAAGATTTTTAGCAAGGATTTAAAATAACGCCTCGGCTGCTCCTGAACCATCATCTCCTCCAGCAAAGAACCGCAAATGCCGTCAACAAGTTGTTGGCAGGATCAACATCTGTCAATAGGCTTTGAATAACAGAGTCCCTTCTGCTCAGCACCTCTCCTGAAGCCAGGAAAGTCCCAGACCCATCTAAGGCCTGGGCAGATCCCTTCCCATCACCCTTCTCCTTGGTGGAACTGCCATTCCCAGTCTCCCCAGATATCCCAGTATAGTCCCCATTCAGCGGCCAAACACTCCCAGCACATTTTCTATTGGGTCAACGCTTCAGGGATGGCTGGGCTCAAACTGGACACCAGTATCTACTGGTGCCGAGACACAGGCGGTGTACTGTGCTTGCCTGAGGGTGTTAAAAAGGCCCAGTGTCGCCCAAATAAATTGCTCAGATTTGAAATAACCATCCCAGGGATGCAAGGGATGCCTGGGCTTGCACGGCCTTTGGGTGGCACATGATGTGACAGGGTATGACATCATGAACAGCCAACCAGAGGACACCAGACAGGCCCAGAGTCCCAAAGGGACCGGGCGCTTAACCCTTGTTCTGCCGGCACTTAAACCACGTCACACCCAGCCCAGGGGCTGCTCAGGATCCGAGACACTGAACCAACAGCAGCTTTTGTTCGGGATGGTTTGAGCCAAAGTTATTTCTGCACTTTTTAGAGGGGATTCAAAGCGCAGGAAGGAAAATGGGGCAACAATCAGGCACATTTTGCACATCGGGTGAAACAGGTTTAACAGCCGGATTCACCAGCTTTGGCCCCCGTGCTTGGGGAAGGGGTTAAGACTCCTGTCACTTCTACCTTTTATTCACAGAGCTCCTGGGACCTTTGATTATTCTGCACCAGTCTCAGCCTCAGCGACCACATTATTAACCCCCAAAGGGCTGGAGGTGGGAGGGTTGTCACCAGCGACGGTTCCCTCTTTTTCAAGGACCAAAGCCTGGCTGTTCTTAGCTGGGATTCTTACACAGGACGATGGCACAAGATCTCGTAGCAAAGTCTGAACTGTTTCATTCAAATCTACCCACAGGTTTTTTTTTTTCCTCTCTTTCAGACATGTACCAACTCACCTCTAGCTCCTTGCTGGCTACTAGAAATATTCGGGCACGGATCTCTTTCCACCGACTCTCCGTCCATGTGGAATACTCCGTGGATCCCCACTGCCGCAGCTCAAAGGCAGGAGAGAGCGCTTTGGTCAGGTGAACCGTTGACCGGACACAGTAGGGGACCCGTGAGGTTGAGTTGGGGTCCAGAGAACCCTGCACCCAGGCGTAGTCATACATCTGTGAAGAAAATACGAGGGTAAGAGACCTTACCTGAAGAGAAAGGAGGGTAAGAGAGGGGCTTTATTGCCTCTTCTCACTCTAAAGGCATCCTTTTGCCCAACTCCTTTCCTGTCCTCGGGCGTTAAGATGGCTCCTTGGAAGAGTTTCCCAGTTCTGCTCTACCCTGGTGAGGCCACATCTGCAGCACTGGGACCAGTTCTGGCCCCCCCCGGTTCCAGAAGGACAGGGAACTGCTGGAGAGAGTCCAGCAGAGGCTGCGAGGATGCTCAGGGGCTGGAGCATCTCTGTGCTGAGGAAAGGCTGAGGGACCTGGGGCCATTCAGCTGGAGAAGAGCAGACTGAGAGGGGATCCCATCGACGCTGAGCAATAGCTAAAGGGTTGGGAGGGCAAGAGGATGGGGCCAGGCTCTTCTCAGTGGTGCCCGGGGACAGGACAAGGGACAACAGGCACAAACTGGGACACAGGAAATGACTGTGAGGGTGGCAGAGCCCTGGAAGAGGCTGCCCAGAGAGGGTGTGGGGTCTCCTTCTCTGGTGAGATTCCAAACCCGCCTGGATTTGATCCTGTGGGACCTGCTCTGGGTGACCCTGCTTGGGCAGGGGGTGGGACAAGGTGATCTCCAGAGGTCCCTTCCAGGCCCCACCAGTCTGTGATTCTTCCACATGTTATTAGGAGGAACAGAAAACATTCCCAACCGGTTTTGCTCAAAAGCAGAAACCATAAACTGGACAGATCTGTCCTTCCCTCTCATCCCGCTCTGATGGACACTTACTTCTCTCTCGCTGCTGGGTGTTTTTTCAGGGTTCAGACACTCTTCCTTGGTGAGGTTGACGACGGTACCCGTCAGGTTGGCCAGGACGTACTGTACAAGGTAGGTGGTGTTCACGGGGTTGGAAACGGCGACGTAATGTTGGGGAACGTCACCTGGAACAGGGAGAGAAATGGGCTTGACGGGGAGACGGCCAGAAGCAGACAGCGCTGTAGAAAGCTGCCAGGTCACACATGGGGTCAAACCCATCCTTGTGTTCCTCTTCCCTGTGTTGCTCTTACCCAGAATTCCTTTTATGTCTGGTTTAATGATGGACTGAAACCAGGAATTGTTCATTTTAATCAGAAACCCGTACAGCATCCGAGAGACCTGGGAAGAGATGGAAATCGGTTTATACAAAGAGGAGAGATTTATACAAACAGGATCTCAGCAGCGATAGCTCTCTCAAGATTATTTGGCTGATAGACGTTTCCCACTACAAGGGCCAAGAGAACAGCAAAGGAATGACTATATGTCACAACTGTATAGAATTCAGGATCTAAATGTGAAAATTGGGTTTGATTCCAGCTCCACCGATTCCTTAGCCTATCCCTGTGGCACACACATCGCTGTTTCACCTCAGCTTCCTCTTCTGCTTTGCGGAACGAGGATAAAAGGAGCTCTGTTTTGTAATGGGCTCGTGAAGCTTAATGTCTGCCCCGAGATCGAGAGGAAAGGAACCAGAGAAGGGTTTTTCATTCAGCTGTGGTGGGGAAAAGGAGAAGGGGGGGGCCAGGCAGAGCCCTCGCGGAGACAGACAGGACAGCATGCTGTGTAAACACATATAAACAGAGACAGAAGGGAAGTACGTGAGGGCTCATCAGAGATGCCAGGGCCTCAATTCCATCTGCTCGTACCGTTTTTGGATCTGCCCGAATAGCAGAGGTGTCGTTGGCTCCCCCCGCGAGCCGGTAGAGAGCACGGGCGACCACTGTGGCGACTTCTGCCAGGGACTGCAAAGGAAGAACGCTCCGTGTTAATCAAGACAGGCAGATCCAGCAAAACAAGCAAGGAGAGCGAGCCAGAATCCACACATCCATCAAAACCGCTTCCATCACGCTAGCATTTGAGTGCCCATCGCTTTTGTCCCTGTACAAAGCGCTCCCACCTTCTTTCTGCCCTCTTTGGAAACAGCTTTCCCCGCCTCTCTCCCCACTTCTTTCTGCCCCTCCCCAAAGCCCCCATCCACCCCAGATAAAAAAGGTAAAGAAAATGCAAAATAGGAACCTTGGCTGTGTCTGTGACATACTCCAGCATCTCCTCGGGGCTGAGGCCCTCGGGGTATTGCATCCGGACGTTCTCCGGAGTGTCGTACATGCTCTGGTAGTATCTGAAAAGAAGGAGGCAAATGGAGGTTGGGGAGGGGCAGGAAAGAAACCACAGGGCACGGAATTCAATTCAGCGTGTGCCTCAAGCAAACAGTGGGAGCAGCCTCCGGGGAGCAACGATCCAGCCCTGCCAAAGCGCTGCCCTGCCACACGCTCCTTAAACCATTTAATGAGGCTTTATAATTAACTTGGCCCCTTCCACAGCTTCTCCCATCTGAGGATCTCCGAGCAATTTACAGGCTGTGATTAGCTTTCAGGTGGGCCACAGCCCAATCTATTAAACGGGTAGAGAAACTGAGGCAAGGACAACCCATGGAGAAGGTCCCCCGGGAAAAGGGCTTTTGATGCAAGTCGTGCCAGTGGATTTTATTAATGCCTTATCTCGAAGGCGGCGAGGAATTCCAAGCAAACTCCAGGCGAGATTTACACCAAGGCATCTGCAGCACAAGCAGCTGAACTGAGAATTGGGTGGTCTACGCCCCTGCCATTCCCAGTCAAACTGGGACTGATGGCTCGGTGGTGTTTTTTTATGGTTTAGTGATGGTTTTTTATCAGAGTTAGGCTGATGGTTGGACTAGACGATTTTAAAGGTCCTTTCCAACCCAGACAATTCTATGATTCTATGATCCCTCCCAGTCTAAAGCGGGGTCCCACAGCAGAGGGCTGTGCTTCCTTCCATCCCAGCTCTTCTCATCCCTTTAGAGCAGTAAAGACGAAAGGGAAGCCACTTCCCCTGGATCACAACATTCTCAGAAACAGCAGGGAAGGATAGAAAAGGAAGGTAAAGAGCCAATTTGAAGAGTTTAGGGAAGAGGGGAGAAGCGTATGTCTGTCCTCTACCCCACATCTCAACTCCCAAAGTCAAAGAGGAGCAAGGGATCCCCAAGGACCACGCTGAGGTAGGGTCATGTGGGGTGAATGAAAGTGCCCTTTCCAATGCCTGGGGCTTTCTGCCATCACAAACAGAAAGCCATATTAAAAAGTAAAAAAAAAAAAAAAAAAAAAAATGCAGCCAGCTTCTGGAAGAACAGATGAGGCTTAGGCACGCTCAGTTGCCATTTGCTCACCTCTGGCTTCCAGCCAGCTGTGGGGAACATTTTCTGTACAAAACTGGATTTCTTTCGGTTGTCAGAATAATTATGTTGCGCTTGTTCAATTACATGGCACATGTTTGCTCCTCCGCTCCCCCCGGGGCACAGCTCTACATGTATGTCAGGCGGCACCCCCCTGGCAGAGGCCTTGCGGGAGCTCAGGTGCCCTCTGCCGGCTCCGCTGCCGTTGGCCACGGGCCACCCTCTGCCCACTGGCCACCCTCTGCCCCCCCAGCCCGGAGAAGCACCTGTTCTGGAAGGCAGTTCTGTGGTCAGTCAGGACCACTCCAGGGATGTGCCGAGCCCGAAGGAAGCGCTGGAAGGAAGATGGGGGAAGAGGCTGCGAATATCCAACTTCCTGCAGAGTCACGTTTGCTCCCAGGCTGCTGTTACTCAGGATATCCAGCAAGTTTCTAACCTGAAAATAGAGAAAATGACACTGTTTTAGAATCATGGAATGGTTAGAGATGGAAAATCATCGAGTTCCAAGCCCCCTGCCCTGGGCAGGGACACCTCCCACCAGCCCAGGTTGCTCCAAGCCCCCTCCAACCTGGCCTTGAACCCCCTCCAGCGATGGGGCAGCCACAGCTTCTCTGGGCAACCTGGGCCAGGCTCTCACCACCCTCACAGCAAAGAACTTCTTCCCAATATCTAACTAAATCTCTCCTTTTTCAATTTAAAACCATTACCCCTTGTCCTATTGCTACACTCCCTGATAAAGAGTCCCCCCCCATCTCTCCTGTAGCCCCCTTCAGGTACTAGAAGGCTGCTGTAAGGTCTCCCCAGAGACCTTATATTTTTTGCTATTCTTTTACACGTGTAACTTCTCTGGAAAGGTTAACATCCTGATCATCTGCAGCACGCTAAAGAACCCACAGAATTTGGGATAGATGAATGACTACAGATTGCTTTGTTACCTGCACTTCAACAGATTCATTCATCCGAGAGACGGGGTCCGTGTGCATCCAGAGAACGGAGTCATTCCTCAGAGCCACCTGCAAGAAAAACCACAAAATATTCGAAGTAGAAAACACAGAATCGTGGAATGGTTAGAGTTGGAAGGGACCTTAAAGACCATCGAGTTCCAACTTCCCGGCCCTGGGCAGGGACACCTCCCACCAGCCCAGGTTGCTCCAAGCCCCCTCCAACCTGGCCTTGAACCCCTCCAGGGATGGGGCAGCCACAGCTTCTCTGGGCAACCTGGGCCAGGCTCTCACCACCCTCACAGCAAAGAACTTCTTCCCCAAAGCTCAGCTCAATCTCCCCTCTAAAACATACATAAGTGAGTGAGTCTTGCAGAGCAGGGAAGTCCAGTCCAGGTAATAATCACAAACCAGTGAAAGGCTGGCTGGGAAAACCACAGCTAAACAGGGAATTAAAAAAGGTCCCCTAAACTTATCCCACACCTGATTCAACTCCACAAATGAATGAATGTTGTCCAAGCGGAGAGGAAACTTGTCTTTCTCCATATCATACACCATGCGTGAGCTGCCAATGTAATCAAAGGTCTCCTGCAAGAGGAAAAAAAAGAAAAATCATGTATGAATCACATCGGGGTATCCGTCTGGCATATTTGAGAGGCTGAGGTGAACCGAACCCAAGAGTTTGAGGGCCACCAAACATTTCTGAAGGTGCAACCCAAGAGTTTGAGGGCCACCAAACATTTCTGAAGGTGCAACCCAAGAGTTTGAGGGCCACCAAACATTTCTGAAGGTGCTTGGCATGCACCAAAAGACCAAAGTAACTATTACATTGCGCCTGGCTCCAAAGACAAAGGTACTGGAGGATGAAGCAAAGGACAAAAAGGAAGGCAAAGAGCAGAAAACCAGGGGCGAGTTACTGAATTCCACAAGGAAGGAAGGCACAGAGGCAAAGTGAGACTTCAGTGAGCTTGTCAAGGGAGCTGCAAGAAGCTGAACGGTGCCTGGGGAAGAATGGGTGCCCCCAAGAAGAGAATCCCCCAGACAAAGGGGCAATGAAGCCACCAGACTTCCCTCCTCTTTGACTAATTTACAGCCAAGTCTTCTCATTCCTCCTCCATCCTGGGAGCACGACAGAGAATGTCCCCTCCAGAGCGCTGTACAGTTGTCCCCCCCCCAAGGAAATTCTGCCAAGGAGGGTGAATGAAGGGAATCACACGGCCCCGGCACGAGGCTGTGGGAGCCAGTTTCACAAAACCACACAAAAGAAGCCATGGATGTAGATGCCTTGAGGGGAACATCAGCTGTTGGCCATCAGTCCCTCCTCCACACGCTTGTTCTGCTTTTCCGCAGCTGCCAACTCCAGCGCCGGGCTCTCAGAAACGAGCTACATTTCGCTGCTGTCAACACATATATTTTTAATCTAGCCTTTTTCTGGGCTTCATTTCAGAATTTAGAGCCTGGCCGTCGCATCCTCATCCTGATCGGGGGGTGAGACATACAGACAGACACACGGGGAGGAGGCAGGAGGAAAAGCAAAGTTGGAGTCATTCATCCAGAATGAAACGTGGGGCAGAATATGGGCTGCCCCAGTGGAAGCTCCATCTGCTGTCGTTATCCCAGTGCAATTAAGAGCCCGTTCTCACCGGGGGGAGCAGAGAGAACCACGGTGTGGGGAGGCAGATAAATGACTCCGCGCAAAGAGTGGGGAAAAAGTTCATTTGCAGGGAGCCAAGGGCTGATTTGCCATCTCGGAACAAGCCAAATGGTGGAGCGATGCCACCGCTCTTACCCCTTGGAAGAAGGTGAACATGATATTCCTTTGCAGCAAATGAACATCTGACGCTTTATGAAGGGCTTCGGCAGCGGCCAAGTGGGTGACAAAAGAGGTGACGGCGCTCTCTGCCCCAGGTGCGATGTTCCAGAAGAAGGAATGGCTGTCAATCTGTAAGCACGAATGGGAGGAGTAAAAAATGTGCACACAGAGAGAGGAATATTGTATTGGGAAGGGAAATCTATCGCCTCCCTCCCATCCCACTCATCCTACTGATACAGGAGGGACCAAAGCACCTGGACTAATGAAATTTAAAATGCTAATTGCATTTTTGTGGCAGTCCTGAGGCCTAGGAGCCCTGCCATTGCCTCTAAGACTTGACCTGAAAATGGAGATTATCAAGCGTGCCATGATTTTAGTGCTGGCGTGACTGCTCAGCACGAGGCTTTGAGGTGGTGACAAAGCGGGAGTTCTGAGCTGGCATCTCTGGGGGAGTGTAAAGCGACTGGAAACCAAACTGCCAGACGGGGAAGGGAACTTCTCTCTCTGTTCTGACACTGACTCACTGCTCGACACACAACAAAATCGCCACGTGATTCAGCCTCTGCCTCCCCAAAAGCAGGGAAGAGCCAACCCTGCTGCCTCCCTCTCCGTGACACACTTTAAGGATGTGAAATATCTTAGGGAAGCAGAACAGACACAATAACTATTCCTCGTTTGGTTCCAGCAGTGAAGAAAATGCTGAAAAAAGTCTCAAATAACAAGACAGAAAGAAAGAAGACACAGAATCCTTATATTAAAACAACAGGTAAACCCACCAACTATAAGGCTCACACTTTCAGAAACATAATAGTCAGATCTAAAAGGTTTGGAACATGGAAATAAATGAAAATACGTAAGAGAAATGTATTCCCATGAGACTCAAAGCCCCCATCTTTCCAGAATCCTTCCAACCCATGCTCTAGAGAGGAAGATTAAGAGGTACCTACTCGTGTAGCAACAATAATAACTTCCTTCTCAGGATCCACTTTGCCGGAGGAATTGATAGGTTGCAAAGTGCTCCAAACGTTGTAATCGAGAAGAGGGTCACACACAACCTCTAGGAAGCAGAAACAACATTGCTTGAGCTGAGAGAAGAGCAGGGACAAGTGAGAAATGAGCTTTGGGGTCAGCTGTAGCTCATCGGCAGTGCGAGCAGGGGGGAAACTTCTGCTCAGCTAGGATTTTAATTCACATACACACAATCTAAGGGAGCAGTAATTCCAGAGCAGATTATGGAGCTGATATTAGGTACCTACATAGCAAAAATTAAGTATTTTTCTCAGCCAGCATTTCTTTTTTATATTGTTTTCTAAACTGACAACAAACGTAGCCCCAAATTCCTTACCATTTGAATAGTTCATTTTGAAAAGGCTCAGTTGGCAAACAAGCCTTTAAGGGAAGCTCTAAAACTTTTTTCCTTTTGCATAACTGTATTCCACTGAGATTTTTAGAATCATAGAACGGTTCGGGTTGGAAGGGACCTTCAAGATCTTTGAGTTCCAACCCCTCTGCCCTGGGCAGGGACACCTCAAAGCCCCCTCCAACCTGGCCTTGAACCCCTCCAGGGATGGGGCAGCCACAGCTTCTCTGGGCAACCTGGGCCAGGCTCTCACCACCCTCAAAATAAAGAACTTCTGCCCCACAGCTCAGCTCAATCTCCCCTCTTTCAGCTTAAAACCCTTCCCCCTCGTCCCATCACTCCCCTCCCTCATCAAGAGTGTCCCCCCCAGCTTTCCTGGAGCCCCTTGAGGGACTGGAAGGGGCTCCAAGGTCTCCCCGGAGCCTTCTCTTCTCCAGGCTGAACCCCCCCAACTCTCTCAGCCCCCCCTCACAGCAGAGGGGCTCCAGCCCTCCCAGCATCTCCGGGGCCTCCTCTGGCCCCGCTCCAACAGCTCCATGTTCTCTTTTTTTACCACCAGCCTTATCCCCCATCGTGACAAGGAAAGAGGGATCTGCTCACCCGGATTAATGCTGAAGGTGCTTTGGAGGGAGCTGCGCCTCATGCAGGTAACGGTGCTGGTGACGGCGTGCATGTGGGAGAAAAGCTGCATGGCACAGAGAGGGTACTCGGGGACAGACCCCTCCCGAGGGACATTATGGTCTTGATAACACTGGATGGAAATCAAAATCGTTACAAAACTTAGCCTTTCCGTAACAGCACCGGACCATACGTTTTTACTGCAGATTTCAACATCTAAACCGAGAGAAAATAAAACTTCTTCCCCCTTTCCTGAACCGGTCCCCTCTCCTGCTCGTTAAGGAAGCGCGGTACCTGCTTAATAACTTGAGTCTCATTGGCATCTTCGAGAAGAAAAATAGGGAAGTCAAAATCCTCATACGAAAGCCCGCTCCCCACAGGATTCCACACGGTCTTATTGCAGTGTGCAAACTGAGGGCCATAATCTTTGGAATAAACACCTGGAAACAGAGGAAAAAAAAAAATAAAAAATGGGCAAATCTGAGCCTGCAAGAGAATAAGAGACTGCAGGAGAGGCAGAGCCTGCTGAGAAAATAGCAGCAGATACAGAATGAGCCCCATTACGGGCTGAGGAACCAGCTGACAGAAGCTCGGAGAGATGGAGCAGGTCATTGCGTGCGGCGGAGCGGCAGAGGCAGAGCGTCGTGTCACACAGAGAGAGAGTGAGAACCAGGGATGCTCCGAGCCGCGGCAGGCCAGGAGGCTGGCACCAGCCCGCAGCAAGCGTTTCTCACCCGCTGAGAGAGCGGAGGAAGCACACAGAGAAACGTGACACTTCGAAAGGAGGAAACACACAAACCCACGTTCTCTGAGCTCATCCTGTGCTGGAAGCAGCCCCGAGGCATCCGTAACGTGCCAATCATTTTAACACCTAAATACTGCACAAACAGCACGAAGGCAGAGGCACGACAAACGCCAGCGCATCAAACTCCTCCCCAGAGCACGCACGGATCCTTCACGGCAGAAAGCTTCGGGCAAGCTACAGAGGGTGTAACGATCTGAGGTTCAATAAAGCCAAGTGACGGGTCCTGCACTTGGGTCACAACAACCCCATGGATGCCCCGGGCTGGGGACAGAGTGGCTGGAGCTGCCTGGCAGAAAAGGACCTGGGGGTGTTGGTCAACTGTCGGCTGAACACGAGCCAGCAGTGTGCCCAGGTGGCCAAGAAGGCCAACAGCATCCTGGCCTGTATCAGTGCGGCCAGCAGGACTCGGGAGGTGACCGTCCCCCTGGACTGGGCACTGGTGAAGCCCCACCTCAAAGGCTGGGGCCAGTTTTGGGCCTCTTACCACAAAAAAGCCATTGAGGGGCTGGAGCGGGTCCAGAGAAGGGCAACGGAGCTGGTGAGGGGTCTGGAGACAAAGGAGAAGGGTCTGGAGAACTTGTGAGGAGCAGCTGAGGGAGCTGGGGGTGTTCAGCCTGGAGAAAAGGTTTAGGCTGAGGGGAGACCTTCTCGCTCTCTACAACTCCCTGAAAGGAGGGTGTAGCCAGGGGGGGTCGGTCTCTTCTCCCAAGGAACAGGCGATGGGACAAGAGGAAACGGCCTCAGGGTGCACCAGGGGAGGTTCAGATTGGATATTGGGAACAATTTCTACACCAAAAGGGTTATTAAGCCTTGGAATGGGCTGCCCAGGGAAGGGGTTGAGGCACCATCCCTGGAGGGATTTAAAAGCCGGGTTGACATAGTGCTTAGAGACAGGGTTTAGTGCTGGTTTTGATCAGAGTTAGGTTGGTGGTTGGACTAGATGATCTTGAAGGTCCCTTCCAACTCAGGCAATTCTGTGATTCTATGAATTTCTCCCCTCTCAAAGCAAAAAATACCGAAATGAAAACCTGACTGAGACCACCGGGGGAATTTGGGGAGGCAGAATGGCATTTTAAAAAGCAGCGACTGGCCCAGAGAGGGAGTTTAACACACACTGCTCTCAATCTTGTGCAACACAAGAGGCTTTAAGGATCACGTGTGGACAAAGCACAAGTTTCACACGTGAGAGAAAAAGAAGTTACAACCACCCTTGGTCAGGTTTAACACTTTTAGTGATTTAATGCTGTTTTAGCCAGCTTATCTGAGGGCCCTGGAATAGCAGGGCAGTATTTTACCAAGGGCTTTAGGGAAGAAGAGCTCACGGGATTAGAGGAAGGAATTTGAAGAGGTACCATGTTGAGAAATGATGAGATTCGAGCTCAGATCAACTACACGGAAAGAATATTTTGAGAACATTTAAGAACATCATCTTAAATACCGTTTTGACGTTAAAGTGTAGGTGCAATTTCAGCAGCCCTTGGCATTTTTTGCTCGGACTGGCCAACGTAAAGGCACCGTTTCTCTTCCTCCACCGTCCACCAAGAACGAAGAGTTAACGTTTCCTTACCAAAGCCATCGTTGGGGCACTTCAAACCAGGAGAGAATCCCTGGGGGGGGCTGGGTTTGGCAACGGCCACCGCAAGGCCTGACACTCGGGAGGTTCCCTTCAGCTGCAGCATCACCCTCCTGGAAAAGAGAAAACACCAGGGAAATGTTTGAATCCATTAACGAAGAGTTACAATCCAAGACGTTACAGTCGAGCACGTCACGATGCTTTTCATCGAAATAACCAGCATGTCCCTTTTTCTTCTCAAAACCGTAAGCTCACGCACACAGCAACAAGGAGAAAACTTCAGCCATTTCTTTCCCGCTCTGCCCGGGATAAGATGTGACCAATCTTAATCACGTTGTTTAATGAACTTATAGGAACTGCTGCAGTGATGAACGTGGCACGAGGATCTCCCTAACAGCAAACCAGCCCATTTAAGAAGAAATAAAATCAAGCACTAAAACACAGTAAACCCACAAATGTTTCAATCTCGCCATACTTTAATGCAGCCAGGGCTGATTCCGCCATCTGTCACTTGAAAAATGACATTTCCAGCACCTGATTAGTGACCCAGGGCTCCGGTCACCCTGGGGAGACCCCAACGCTGACGACTCACCTGTTGAAGAGACTCCCATCCAGCAGAATCATGTAGGGTGGGTGGGGGCCGTCAGTAAGCACCCAGTTCAGGTCCTCCTCCTTCTCCACCACATGGATGACCCCTGTGTCTCCGCTGATGGAGGCTGTGAAAAGAGAATTTGCCCTTTACATTTCACAGTTTCATGCTCCCAAACCACCCCGGAACAGCAGGGCAGTATTTTACCAAGGAATTTTGGGAAGAAGAGCTCATGGGATTAGAGGAAGGAATTTGAAGAGGCACCATTTAGCTACAGCAGGGCAGAAAATGGAAGAGTCGCTTTTAGTGGGGAAAGAAAAAAGCTGAACAGGCTCTGAAAGCATCTTTTGTTTAAACACATCAAAGCACTGAAGGACCTTGAGCTAACTAAGCACTATGAATCGCAGAATGCTATGGGGTTGGAAGGGACCTCTGGAGATCATCTAGTCCAACCCCCTCCCAGAGCAGGTCCACCCAGAGCAGGTCCTGCAGGAACGTGTCCAGGTGGGGTTTTGAATGTCTCCAGAGAAGGAGACTCCACCACCTCTCTGGGCAGCCTCTTCCAGGGCTCCGCCACCCTCACAGGAAAGAAGTTCCTCCTCATGTTTAGGTGGAACTTCCCATGTTCCAGTTTGTGCCCATTTCCTCTTGTCCTGTCACTGGGCACCACTGGAAAAAAGCCTGGCCCCATCCTCCTGACACCCACCCTTGAAGTATTTCTAGGCGTTGATCAGATCCCCCCTGAGTCTTCTCTTCTCCAGACTCAAAAGCCCCAAGTCCCTCAGCCTTTCCTCATCAGAGAGATGCTCCAGGCCCCTCATCATCTTTGTAGCCCTTTGCTGTGCCCTCTCCAATAGTTCCCTGTCCTTGAACTGGGGAGCCCAGGACTGGTCCCAGAGCTCCAGAAGGGTCCTCACCATGAGTCCCCTGTGACCAGAGGGAATAAGGAAGAAGAGGAGGAAACAGGCCCCGAGACAGAACGGCACTCAGAGGAGACAGGCCCTGCCTCAAGGACCACAGTAGCAGAAGCACTTTAGTGCTTTAAGATTCAATATTGCGAATTCAGAAAGCGAGAGCTCTGAGAGCTCAGCACGAGGCCTGGAAGAGCACAAGGGGCAAAAGATTGTGACAGCAAAGGACACTAGCACCAAAGCAGGTCCATGGCTTGTCCTTGTCACCCAGCAGAGAACAGACAAAGCACTTGCTTAAGAAGCTACCAGTAAAAAGAAGCACAACCCCCACGGTTAGTAACTGGTGCTGTTGTTGGAAACTGCCCGTGAGCGGGAAGGCAGGGCTGCGTGCGGCCGTCGGCCCGACCACCAGGCTCCCACAGAGGGAGGAAGAGGAGCCAGAGAACCTTGTACCCTGAGTTATGTGACAGCCCGAGCGCAGCTGTGCTGCCCTGCAGGGGCAGCCAACAACCTCCTGCAGGGTGTGGCTGCCTGCGGAAGCAAAACTGAATTGGAAGCGAGCAGAACACTGACTCACACTAATTTCATCCAGGAATACTGCTCGAATGGTGTTCCCTTACCTATCTTTTAATTTTAAAACTCACTCAGGCCTGCCTTCCCCATTTCAATATGACAAAAAAAAACCCTTTGTGGAGCCAACAGGCCCCGCACAAGCGGCTCAACCAAACCCTCCGCTCCCTTCAGATGCCCCCTTCTCGCTTTTTCAATCCCTGCTCCCTTTCTCTCGTACCTTGTTAACCCCAACACGTTCTGCAGTGCTCACAGCTCTGCCTCGCACCCCTAATAGCTGCGGCTTGGTTTTATTCTGGGCATACACTGACCGCACAAGCTCAAAATACTGGTCTCTGCCCTGGCAGGGAATTTTTGAGGTCTGCAGGAACACAGTCTCTAAGGTTTCCACCCCTCAGTTTAGCAGAAACGGGTCAGAATATTCAGCATTACCGGAGCGGGGTTGGGAAAGGGCAAACGGTGCTGAGAACAAGGACAACACTGATCCAAGCAACAGCTGTACTCACACTGGCAGCCGATCTGGTGGGTGGCATTCAGGAGGCGAACGCACGGCGCCGTTTTGTTCAGCGGGATATAGATCTTCCTCTCAACAGAGTTTCCCCGACAGCAGCCTGCGAGAAAGATACAGCCTCACCTCAGAGAGGGACAAACCAAGGGGTCCCCGCACCCCAAAAGGCGTTTCCCCAACTCGGGGGGGGGAAAGATGAGCCCCTCCACAATTCCGAGGGGGACAGGCGAGGGCTCCCAGAGCCACCCTCTCAAAGGGGGCCAGATGAGGCCCCCTCTACCTCCGCCTCCGGTGCGGAGCGGCCCCGAACCGGGGGAGAGCTGCCCTACCCCGTCCCGCCCCTCTCCCATTGAGCCTCACCCGCTGCCAGCACGGCGAGAAGCAGCCCCCGAAGCAGACCCCACCAGGCCGGGAGCGGGGCCCGGCAGCTCCCCGCAGCGGCCTTCATCCCCCGGCTGCCCCAAGCTCTCCGCCCCGCCGCCGCCACCGCCATCTTCCCAGCCCTTCCGCTTCCTCCGTCGCGGGCACGCACGGGCGCCGCCGGAAGCCGCTCTGCACCGCCGGGAGGACCCACACTCTATGGTGGGGCGGAAGCGGAAGTCAGCTGGGGGCACTTCCGGGGCGCCGACGTGGAGGGTCGGGGCGGCGGCGGTGCCGAGGGCGGCGGTGGAGGAGAGTGATGCTGACCAAGTTCGAGACTAAGTCGGCCCGGGTGAAAGGTAACGGCGGGGCTGGGCTCGGTCCGTGCTGGGAGCCCCTGGGGAACCGGGGAGGCTGCGCCGGGGTCTCCGCCCACCACTGGGGTCTCTGAGCGGGGGAGGCCTGTGGGGCTCCTCCAGGCCTGTGGGGCTCCCAGGTGAGCCCAGGCCTCGCTGTCACGTCTCTGTGTGCCTCGGCAGGGCTCAGCTTTCACCCCAAGCGGCCCTGGATCCTCACCAGCCTGCACAATGGCGTCATCCAGCTGTGGGATTATCGGATGTGCACCCTCATCGACAAATTCGACGAGCACGATGGTCAGTGTGCGGGGGGGCAAGGGGGAGGGAAGGTGTTTGTGCCTGTTGTGGAGGAAGAATGGGGTGCGGGAGGAGGAAGGGAGGTTCTGCTGAGGCTTCTGCCTGTTTGACTTCAGATCCTCTCTGGTTTAGCTTGTGTTTCTTTGTGGCCAGTTGGCTGGCTTGTTTTCCACATAGAGTAGGGTAATAGTTTTGGTTTTGGTATGAAAATGAACCTGTAAATACAGATAAAAAGGGCCTGGATGTTTTGTGAAGGGCTGCTGCAGGCATCTCGATGGCTTCGGATTGGAAGAGAGGAGATTTGGATGAGATGTGGGGCAGAAGTTCTTTGCTGTGAGGGTGGTGAGAGCCTGGCCCAGGTTGCCCAGAGAAGCTGTGGCTGCCCCATCCCTGGAGGGGTTCAAGGCCAGGTTGGAGGGGGCTTGGAGGAGCCTGGTCTGGTGGGAGGTGTCCCTGCCCAGGGCAGGGGGTGGCACTGGGCCTTAAGGTCCCTTCCAACCTATTCTATGAAAGGAAGGGGTTTGGGAATGGGATCTCAGACTGTTACGTGACTTCTTATTGTTGCTTTGAAGCTCTTAATTTTTCAATAGCAACAGGATTTAGGAAGAATGCAAACTGTAAATCTTTAGGTCATACTAGGGCCCACTCCAGCCGCCTTGCTATGTCCAACCTGCTCTTCCTATTTCGTAGGACCCGTTCGAGGTATTGATTTCCACAAACAGCAGCCTCTGTTTGTCTCTGGAGGTGACGATTACAAAATAAAGGTAACATTTGACCCCTTTAGCTCTCGTTCCCTGTCTTCCAGGGAAGGGACAGCGCAAAGAAACTGGTTAAAAGATGAGAAAGAGCGTGGGTGGGTGGAAAATGGTGTTTGGGGATTGGGATTCTCTTGTTTCAGAGCCATTAGAGTTAACTGCAGTGAGGAGACATCTGGTTGTAGGAAAATAGGAAAATTATTAGGAAAATGTTTTGAAGTGGAAGAGAGGCGCCTGTAAATGAACTGAAATGGGAGAAATCCCCCCCCAAAATGTGGCATGTACAGTCATGTTTCTGCTTCTGTGCTGTGCAGGTCTGGAATTACAAGCTGCGCCGTTGTCTCTTCACTCTGCTCGGGCACTTGGATTATATTCGCACCACCTTCTTCCACCACGTAAGCTCCTCTGCTCCTTACCCTGGCGATGGGTTCCTGTTTGTGAAAAATAATCTGTCTTTTGCTTCCCTGGATGGGAATCTTTGCTAAAGAAATTGTACTGCACTTGCATAAGGACCCTCCAGACGTGGTGGCCTTTTGTAGAGGCACAAGAGGCAGAAATTCTGCCTACAAGACCTTAATTATGATTTAAAAAGGGTCATTCCTGGGGGCAGTTGGAAAATACTCTGCGGGGAGGGAACGTCTGGGGTGTGTGTTATTTCATATCCAGAATACTTTTGCTTTTTTTTTAGGAATATCCCTGGATCTTGAGTGCTTCAGATGACCAGACCATTCGGGTTTGGAACTGGCAGTCCAGAACTTGTGTTTGGTAAAATCAATGAGTGCTTTAAAAAAATAACCGCACGTTTTGGGGGCGAGCTGCCTATTTTTGTTATTTTCAAGCACAGAAACTGTGCTCAGTTGAAGGGATAGAACTGACAAAGAGAACTGATGAGTTGTGAATATTTTGGTCAGTTGTCTCTTTTGCTTGTTGATTGTGATGCCACCAGACTTGCATTTGTAAATTCATGTGTTCTTTGGTTGGAAAATGTTTTGAGGTTAAAATAATACGTGTTCAGGAAGCCTGTGAAGTTATTGATATCAGAAAGTCAGCCCTTAAATGCTCTCTAAGAACAGAAGGGTTCAGTCGTGCTCTCGAAAAGCAGCATTTAGCAATATTATAGAATCATAGAATTGTCTCGGTTGGAAGGGACCTTTAAGATTATCTAAGTCCAACCATCAACCTAACTCTGATCAAAACCAGCACTAAACCCTGTCTCTAAGCACTATGTCAACCCGGCTTTTAAATCCCTCCAGGGATGGTGCCTCAACCCCTTCCCTGGGCAGCCCATTCCAAGGCTTAATAACCCTTTTGGTGTAGAAATTGTTCCCAATATCCAATCTGAACCTCCCCTGGTGCACCCTGAGGCCATTTCCTCTCGTCCCATCGCCTGTTCCTTGGGAGAAGAGACCAACCCCCCCTGGCTACACCCTCCTTTCAGGGAGTTGTAGAGAGCGAGAAGGTCTCCCCTCAGCCTCCTTTTCTCCAGGCTGAACGCCCCCAGCTCCCTCAGCTGCTCCTCACAAGTTCTCCAGACCCTTCTCCTTTGTCTCCAGACCCCTCACCAGCTCCGTTGCCCTTCTCTGGACCCGCTCCAGCCCCTCTATGTCTTTTTTGTGGTACATTCCTCATCATCCGTCTCCAGACCGAGCTTATTGCTGTCACTGCGTATTGGACCCTCTATTAATACATCTTATGTTTAAGTGGGATTTTCTGTCCTTTCTGTTGTAGCGTGCTGACGGGACACAACCACTACGTGATGTGTGCCCAGTTTCACCCCTCCGAGGACCTGGTGGTATCGGCCAGTTTGGACCAGACGGTGCGCGTTTGGGATATTTCTGGTGAGTTGCCCGGTCGGAGGGAGTGCCCAGCGACAAAACCCACTTCAAAACCACAATCGCTGAAAGCCAAGCGAGGCCAGAAAGAGCTGTTAGGGTCCGAGAGCAGGAAGAGAAGCCTCTTGTCTGCAGAAACCTCAGCAAAAAACTAAAAATTCTCTATCAACAGGGACCTATTCCCCTGTTTCTGTGAAGCTGTAGGATGGAAGGGACCTTGGGATGTCATCTAGTCCACCCTTTTGCTTGAAGCGAGTCTTCTACGAGGTGAGCTGTAGCTTGTGCAGCCAAAAAAAGTCTGTAAAGACAGAGATTTTGTAGCCCTAATCTCCCAGTCTGATTTTAGAGCCAATATAGATATTTTTTGTAGTGAGAAGGGACACGGTTCTGTCAACTGAGCAGCTTTGCAGATGTACCAGAGGATTTTAGGAATTTCTAGATCACCTTTATCCCCTTGAAAAACTCTTGGAGGCAGCAATAAGTCATTTGTTCTGAGAGAAAGATAAAATGGCCTCAGGTTTGCAAAAAGGGTGGGGTTTAGGGTTTTTTAGGGGGTTTTTTTTGCTATCTTAGCTGTGGGTGGTGACGGGAAGATAAGATAATATTATTAGGGATTCTTTCAACTTTTTCAGAGAGAAAATATAGAATGAAGCATGGCCTAAAGTTCAAAGCAGGAGTTGCAAATGAAAACTCCAGAGTCCTTTGTTGATATTGCGGCTATGTCTTAGTTCCACCTTGGCCATGGGGTGATTTCATGGAATTAAATATGGTCCCTTAAATGAAAAGCTAGAAATGAGGACAATATTAGGTGGAGGTAAAGACCGGTGGGAGGCAGGGACAGTCCTGGCTGTCGGATGAACACGAGCCAGCAGTGTGCCCAGGTGGCCAAGAAGGCCAACAGCATCCTGGCCTGTATCAGGAACAGCGTGGGGAGTAGGACTTGGGAGGTGACCGTCCCCCTGGACTGGGCACTGGTGAAGCCCCACCTCAAAGGCTGGGGCCAGTTTTGGGCCTCTTACCACAAAAAAGACATAGAGGGGTTGGAGCGGGTCCAGAGAAGGGCAACGGAGGTGATGAGGGGTCTGGAGACAAAGGAGAAGGGTCTGGAGAACTTGTGAGGAGCAGCTGAGGGAGCTGGGGGTGTTCAGCCTGGAGAAAAGGTTTAGGCTGAGGGGAGACCTTCTCGCTCTCTACAACTCCCTGAAAGGAGGGTGTAGCCAGGGGGGGTCGGTCTCTTCTCCCAAGGAACAGGCGATGGGACGAGAGGAAACGGCCTCAGGGTGCACCAGGGGAGGTTCAGATTGGATATTGGGAACAATTTCTACACCAAAAGGGTTATTAAGCCTTGGAATGGGCTGCCCAGGGAAGGGGTTGAGGCACCATCCCTGGAGGGATTTAAAAGCCGGGTTGACATAGTGCTTAGAGACAGGGTTTAGTGCTGGTTTTGATCAGAGTTAGGTTGGTGGTTGGACTAGATGATCTTGAAGGTCCCTTCCAACTCAGACAATTCTGTGATTCTATGGTGGGGCTACAAACTCTTCTAGAGATGGACTTTATCTGACCCGCGGCTCTGGCCGTTGCAGTTTTGGTTGGGCACGTTGTGTTATTTGTGCTACGCGCTCAGCCGTGACCAGCTGTGTCACCAGCAGGGGCTGGGGACAGGACATCCCGGTTATTTAAAACCTGTCCCCCTTTCTCTCCTGCCAGCGCGGGGAGGTTAACAGCTATTCTGCCTGTGAGCTTTGCCGATTCTCCCACAAACGCTCTCTCTCAGCAGAGTTCCAGCTGCCAAATTGGTTTGGAGATGGTACAGACTGGGTTTTTTTTTTTTTTTTTTCTCCTCAGCCGATACGTGATGAAGGGTTTTAGAGACACGCTGAATTATTGACTCAGCTGTCGCTCCCGGCAGGCACGACGCTGCGAGAATACCAGTGTGTGGGGAAAAAAGAAAAACCTAGTGAGAGATGAGAAATGCATTCAAAATATAATTCCGCTCCCCAATTTTTCCCCCAAATGACTTATGGCCGTAGCAGGATTCTGTCCCGGCTGTCACAGTCTCCCGGGGAGGGTTATTTCCCTGTTTTGCCTGATGTCTGGTGTGCAAATAATCCTGGTCAGAGAGAGCATCAGTTGGTGTTGAGCTTTAACTCTGTTTTGTTTCCGAGTGCCGCTGTTAACTCGTGGCTTCTGGGGACAGCAGTGGGGATTGTTTTCAGCAGCAGATTTGGGGGATTTTGAGCCCTGGTTCTTTGCTGCTCTAAGTTAAATGAGTTTATACGTTAAAAGATTCCAAAATCTTCCTCCCAAAACTGTTGGATGATCCTTCGTGCGATTTTCTGCGTTTCAGGGTCTCTTTTGGGGTGTTTAATCTGAGCTGGTGCTTTTGGAGGAAGCGGAAAGGAATCCTGAACATTTCTCACCCTCTTCCCCTCTTTCGAGTTCCCATTTTTCCACCTGAAGATGGGTGTAAACAGCTCAGGAGGGCACTCGTCGTTAAATTAGAAATAGTGTCTTGATAATATAAGTTTTTCCTTCCTCCACCCCTATTTCTCCCTCCTCTTTGTTCCGCAAGGCCTAAGGAAGAAGAACCTGTCCCCTGGAGCTGTGGAATCCGATGTCCGGGGAATAACGGGGGTGGATTTATTTGGGACAACAGACGCGGTTGTGAAGCACGTTCTGGAGGTACAGTGTCCGTCTGTGTGTGCGGTGCAGCCTTTTTGGGTGTATTTAATGGGATCTCTGTAACACAGAGGCTCCTCTAAAAGCCCCTAAATAACAGAGGAAAGAAGAGTTGAGACACCCGACTCAGCTCTGCAGAGTTATATCCTCTTGTAGATCATGGCGTTACTTTTCCTGACTTTAAAATGTGAAATCTGGGGATGTTCGTGCTGTAACCAGAGAGAGAACAGCTTTCTCTGTGCAGCCAAAAGCTCGGTTAAACAGCAGCTGTTATTCCCTGGTGTTACTGGTGTAACAGAGTAGATTATGGGAGAGAGAGCCCTTCTGCAGCGGCTTGTTAAAGCTGGGACGTGGCGCCGAGCTTTGTTTTACTGGTGCAGAATGGTATCTGCAATGCTTATTATTGCAGGCATCCATTATCCTACTGTCTGTCAGTATAAAAATCACAGAATTGCAGAATGCTATGGGGTTGGAAGGGACCTCTGGAGATCATCTAGTCCCACCCCCTGCCAGAGCAGGTCCACCCAGAGCAGGTCCCGCAGGAACGTGTCCAGGTGGGGTTTGAATGTCTCCAGAGAAGGAGACTCCACCACCTCTCTGGGCAGCCTCTTCCAGGGCTCTGCCACCCTCACAGGAAAGAAGTTCCTCCTCATGTTTAGGTGGAACTTCCCATGTTTCAGTTTGTGCCCGTTCCCTCTTGTCCTGTCACTGGGCACCGCTGGAAAAAGCCTGGCCCCATCCTCCTGACACCCACCCTTGAAGTATTTCCAGGCGTTGATCAGATCCCCCCTGAGTCTTCTCTTCTCCAGACTCAAAAGCCCCAAGTCCCTCAGCCTTTCCTCCTAAGGGAGATGCTCCAGGCCCCTCATCATCTTTGTAGCCCTTTGCTGTGCCCTGTCCAGCAGTTCCCTGTCCTTCTGGAACTGGGGAGCCCAGAACTGGTCCCAGTGCTGCAGATGGTTCCTCCCCAGGGCAGAGCAGAGGGGTAGGATGACCTCCCTCCACCTGCTGGCCACGCTCTTCCTGATGCTGTGTGAAATGGTGAAGGTGGTGAAAGCTGTGTCTTGGCGAGCCTGTCTGCAGTCGCTGGTGCTTTGTCCCTCCTCTGCTCCTTCCGTTCAGGCCCCGAATTGCTTTGAGTGACTTGTCTTTGTGCCTGTGCAGGGCCACGACCGGGGAGTGAACTGGGCCGCCTTCCACCCCACGATGCCTCTCATCGTGTCGGGAGCTGACGATCGGCAAGTGAAGATCTGGCGGATGAACGGTGAGAGGATTCTCCGGGGAGGGGAACCCCACGGGGAGAAGGGGGTTGAGAGTTAAAATTGATGTTTGAACACCTGCAGACAGAACCTGGAGGCATTTTACACTTTGCAAAGACATCTGTCTGACAGAGCAGTAAATAATCCCAGAATCGTAGGGTTGTAGAAGTTGGAAGGGACCTTCAGAGATCATCTAGTCCAACCCCAGCCAGCACTGGTTTTTTCAGTGTGAGGAGAGTTCAATTCTCTACCAAATGCCTCCGGTTTCTCTTGATTTGCACCCGCTGCTGAGCAGGAGCTGGGAGGAGGAGAAAAACATGACGCTGAAGTTTTTTGAGTATGGAAGAAGAAAGGGAGGTGATTTGAGAGCCCTCCATCGGGAATGGTTGTGCTTTTGTCAGCTCAGTCCAGCTAAACTCCATACGATTAGCAGCTTTTTAGTAATGGGGCTTATCTGTTTCTCTCAGGTGAGCTGTGCTAGTGGTTGGAGAGAGATAATTAATTAAACTGCAGAAAACAGTATAATAACTAGTGGCTGATGCAGTTTGCTCTGTGATAAAAGTTCTTGCTGTGCTGCTGCTGTGGCAGAGCTTAACCTGTTTCAGCATCATTTCCCTCATTCTTTCCCACCTCCGGTTAGAATCGAAGGCCTGGGAGGTTGACACTTGCCGAGGGCACTACAACAACGTCTCCTGCGCCGTCTTTCACCCGCGGCAGGAGCTCATCCTCAGCAACTCAGAAGACAAGAGTATCCGTGTCTGGGACATGTCTAAACGGTTAGTGCTCCTTAGGCATCATCCGACTCCATCCTATGATGAAATTTTTCACACGTGGGAAACACCTGCCATTATTTTTGGAGAAACCGAACACCAGCAGCTCTTAAACCGTTGGTGTTTGATAATTCATGAGTGAGAAGTCGTGTTTGTCCCTTTTTCTGTCCCTTTGAGACAAGAGCGAGGCTTGTAATTGCCTGGAAGCAAGTGGAAGAGGCCTGACTTGTCTGTAACGCTGCTGCTGGAAAGGTGTTAAATGAGGATATAGTATTTGAGAGAAGGCTTTGAATACAGCATTTTGAACTCTGGGTGCTGAATGCTAGAGTTGTCTGTGTGGCAAAGCTTAGAATCTTCGTTGGGAAATTAAGTTTACACCGCGGTTTCTGTTTTGTTTATATTACTTATTCCTTCCTTTTCACCTTTAGCACGGGTGTCCAGACCTTCCGGCGGGACCACGATCGCTTCTGGGTACTGGCTGCTCATCCCAACCTCAACCTCTTTGCTGCAGGTAAGAAAAGGTCCTACTTGGTGTCTGAGAGGTTGGTGTGAAGAGAAAATGTATAAATATATTCCATATGGGAAGTCAGCAACACTGGAAGGACATGGAGCTGTTGGAGCGGGGCCAGAGGAGGCCCCGGAGATGCTGGGAGGGCTGGAGCCCCTCTGCTGGGAGGGGGGGCTGAGAGAGTTGGGGGGGTTCAGCCTGGAGAAGAGAAGGCTCCGGGGAGACCTTGGAGCCCCTTCCAGTCCCTCAAGGGGCTCCAGGAAAGCTGGGGGGGGGGGGACACTCTTGATGAGGGAGGGGAGCGATGGGACGAGAGGGAAGGGTTTTAAGCTGAAAAAGGAGAGATTTAGGTTAGATATTGGGCAGAAGTTCTTTGCTGTGAGGGTGGTGAGAGCCTGGCCCAGGTTGCCCAGAGAAGCTGTGGCTGCCCCATCCCTGGAGGGGTTCAAGGCCAGGTTGGAGGAGGCTTGGAGCAACCTGGTCTGGTGGGAGGTGTCCCTGCCCAGGGCAGGGGGGTGGAACTGGGTGATCTTCAAGGTCCCTTCCTACCGAAACCATTCCATGATTCTATGATCCATATAGGATTTGCTTTTCTTTGACACACTTTGCAGAGCACACTGACTTGCAGAGGCTTTTACTAAATGTATCGTAGGGAAAAGATCCTTATTTAGTGGAACATGATGTCATTGTGTGGGCTCCAGTTCAAAGCTAGAAGATCGTCTGCATTAACTGGGTAAATTCTCTGCGGCTGAGAAGGGCTGGGACAGATCCTGGAGAACCCACCCTGGAGTTTTAACAATTAAAGAAAGGGGTGTCAGCGAGGCAAAGTGTTTCTAGAAGAATAAATCTTAGATTTATTAGGAAATGTGAAGGCGATGGGAAAGAATCAATTCAGTCAGGAGTAGCAGAGGGAGCTGACGGTCGTCATTGTGATCTTTGTTGGTTTGAAGGGCTCGTTAGTGTCGTCTTCGTAATGAGGAAAAAAACCCTGCGGGATTTAATTCACACGTTTGATTTCTCGCCTGCCTTTTCCTCAGGCCATGACGGCGGCATGATCGTGTTCAAACTGGAGCGCGAGCGGCCGGCGTACGCTGTGCACGGCAACATGCTCTATTATGTGAAGGACCGTTTCCTCCGGCAGCTCGATTTCAACAGCTCGAAAGACGTGGCTGTCATGCAGCTGCGGAGGTAGGAGACGGTGCTCGTCCCGCTCCGTTCCCAGGATCCTGAATCCCTTACTTGTTTCTCGCTTACAGATAGATCCTGGTGTTGTATTCACATTGTTAGGTCCCGTTCGGATTGCTGGTCCGGAAGGGGTTTGTAGCGATTCTGAGGGTGCAATTAAGACCTCTGTTTCAACAGACTCTTCCATCAGATGAATTTACAAAGGCTACAAGAAGTTTTTTAGGTCAATTTTTATCCGTGCATGGATACAATTTGTTTTAAAATCATTTTGAGTCTCAAACCGAAACGCTGGCTCTTTCATTTGTAAAACGTTCATGTTCTTACACTGTTTCCAAGTGGTTTTGATGCAGGATATTCATCAAAACTGAGCTTTTCTGCTACTCGGTGTATTTCAGAAAATGAAGGGTGTTTATCAGAAGGTGATTTTGGTAGAAATAACCTTGGTCCCCTCTGACTTTCTCTTTTCTTCAGCGGTTCCAAGTTCCCCGTGTTCAACATGTCCTACAACCCGGCCGAGAACGCCGTTCTCCTCTGCACGGTAAGTCAGTTCTGTCACAGAACGTGCTGAAGGACTTTCCACGAAGCTGTGAATGTCGGTTCTGCGAAATCCTGTCTTAAACTGGGTTTTTCCCTCCTCTCCACAGAGAGCCAGCAACTTGGAGAACAGCACTTATGACCTCTACACCATCCCCAAGGATGCAGACTCCCAGAATCCGGATGGTAGGCATTTTTAATTTCACAGAATGATATGGGGTTGGAAGGGACCTCTGGAGATCATCTAGTCCAACCCCCTGCCAGAGCAGGTCCACCCAGAGCAGGTCCCACAGGGACATGTCCAGGTGGGGTTTGAATGTCTCCAGTGACGGAGACTCCACCACCTCTCTGGGCAGCCTCTTCCAGGGCTCTGCCACCCTCAAAGCAAAGAAGTTCCTGCTCATGTTTAGGTGGAACTTCCCATGTTCCAGTTTGTGCCCGTTCCCTCTTGTCCTGTCACTGGGCACCATTGGAAAAAGCCTGGCCCCATCCTCCTGACACCCACCCTTGAAGTATTTCTCGGTGTTGATCAGATCCCCCCTCAGCCTTCTCTTCTCCAGACTCAAAAGCCCCAAGTCCCTCAGCCTTTCCTCATCAGAGAGATGCTCCAGGCCCCTCATCATCTTTGTAGCCCTTTGCTGTGCCCTGTCCAGCAGTTCCCTGTCCTTCTGGAACTGGGGAGCCCAGAACTGGTCCCAGTGCTGCAGATGGTTCCTCCCCAGGGCAGGGCAGAGCAGAGGGGTAGGATGACCTCCCTCCACCTGCTGGCCACGCTCTTCCTGATGCCCCCCAGGATGCCATTGACCTTCTTGGCCACCGGGGCCCATTGCTGGCTCGTGGGCATCCTGTTGTCCACCAGGACTCCTGGGTCTTTTTCCTCAGAGCTGCTCCCCAGCAGGTCACCCCCAAGCTGTCCTGGTACGGGGGGTTATTCCTCCCCAGGTGCAGCACCCTGCACTTGCCCTTGTTGAATTTCATCAGGTTCCTCTCTGCCCAACTCTCCAGCCTGTCCAGGTCTCGCTGGATGGCGGCACAGCCTTCTGGGTTGTCACCCCCCCAAGTTGTGTGTCACCAGCAAACTTGCTGAGGGCACATTCCATCCCTTCATCCGGGTCGTTGAGGAATAGATGATTTCCCGTTACCTTGAGAGGGTTTATTGCTGTGGAGCTGTGCCCTCCTCCGCTCTCCAGCTCTCTCTGTGTGCGTGTTATATATTTAAAAGAAAAAAAAAAAGAAGCTTCATTTCTCTGAGCCTCCCTCGTTGGCCTCTTTCTCTGTGGTTCCCAGTGCCCCCGCAGCACACACCATTTGGCAGCTTTCCCCCTCACTATATCACACCGCGCTGACTTGAAAAATTCATGTTCGGCCCAAACTTTTACTGCTCCAAATATATATTTTATAATTGTGTTATTAGGAACTTTGCGCTTTTCCCTTTCGACGCAGCAGGCGGCCTTCCTGGCTTGTCACCAGAGATGGATTTTTCACCGGATTTGTTTTGTTCGGAGAGATTTTTATCCTCTGAAAAGTGGCTGTAAAAGTGACGGTGCCAGGGTGCCAGTAGCCATTCTTCCTCTCGGCAAATTCCAGACCAGTTTTGTGCAATTTACAAAGTCAAAACATGATTTAGGGGGAAAAAAAAAACAAAACAAAAAACAACCCACCAACCTCATTCTTTCTCCTGACTGTGAATTCCATTTGGGATCTGAAACTCCAGCTGGTTCCTCCTGCCTCCGTCGTAAAGATGTTGAAACGAGGGGGAGTGATGGACGAGTTCGACTGGAATCCAACTCACTTCTTCGTAGATTTATCAATTTTTGTGGGTCTAACGAAGGGAAAATTTCGTTGCTGAGCGCAGTCAGCGGGTGTGTTTGGAGAGAAAAAGAGAAAGGGAGCTTTTTAGTAACTTCTGAAATACATTCAGTAAGATTTAATCGAATATT
This sequence comes from Numenius arquata, assembly GCF_964106895.1. NCBI lineage: Eukaryota > Metazoa > Chordata > Aves > Charadriiformes > Scolopacidae > Numenius > Numenius arquata. Next base: position 1,509,303 of record NC_133602.1, on the reverse strand, counting down.
TAGTTTCACTCAGGTGTTAAAAGCTGACTTTTCTGGGGACGCTCGGCTTGTCACCCTTTAAAAGAGGAAAGGGCTTATTCTTTTAGAGGAAGAAACAGTAAGACCTTACGAAAACTGTGCATTTTAATGCATTTTCAAGAATAGCATAAAATTCTACCGGTCGATACATATCTTCTCCAAGAAACTACTGTATATTCAACCTTCTGGTGATCTCCAGGACTATCGTGTGGGCATTTAACATGAGCTTTGGAGTCTTCATCGTTGTCTTATTCGCAGGAGGAATTATTTACCTGACCTACAAGGGAAGCTGAGCTTTCTTACCATTTTTTAAGTCTTGCTGGGAATATATTTCAGTGATTTTCTGCCTGATCTACAGTCAGCGTTAGAGACTTAAAGCCAGTTAAAATGCTGGCTTGTGGAGATTGAGGAAAAGAGGTGAAGCCGCCGGCAGAAAATCCCAAGCGGAGCTGGGAATTGAATTCAGACGAGTCTTTCTTGGGTTGGGCAGTAAATGAGGGCTGAGGGGCGAGGAAGGCAGGTTTAAATCATCGTTTTTTAGGACAAATGGCGCTGTGAAATAGCACTTAGTGGGTGAGTCTCCGAAACCAGTTGTGTAGAGCAGCAGGACTGGTGAGAAAAGGGGCCGAGAACTAAAGAAAATGTTATTTTACCATCTCGCTTCGCTTCTGCCTTCCCTTTTGCTGCCACAAAAAGCCTTCCCCGCATCAGCAGCGCATCCCGTGGTTCTCTCTGTGCTGTCTGACGTGCCCAGGGCTGTGTTTGGATTAGCATTTGGAAACTGGGAGCCCAGCTGCGCGCTGGGGAGAGCTAAGCCTTTCTCCTCCAGCTCGTTATATCCATTTGGGGGGGGGGGGGGGGGGGGGAAGGGGGGGAAGACAAGGGGGAGAGGAGGGCTCTTCCATGGAAGCCGGGACCCTCGCTGCTCCCTTCGTTTGGCTAACGAGGCTCCGCTCATTAGCTTGACAGACGGCGCTGTCGCCCGGGATGGCACCAAGCGGTGGCCTTGGCTGTAAAACCGGCCGCTTGTCTCGTCCCTTGGCTGGCGAAAAGGGCTGGCGGTGGCCACGCCGAGACCCGAAAGGACATCGGGGTGGTGGTGGGGGGGGTAGATGAGTCTTGTGAATGGCCTCAGGTTAAACATGAAATTAGGAGGAAGCGGCTACAGCGGCCAAAACGGGATCGAACAAGAGCCTGCCAGAGGTTTTATTCCCCGTCTGTGTTTTATTTCTCTCCCCCAGCGCCCGAGGGGAAACGTTCCTCCGGGCTCACAGCCGTGTGGGTGGCGCGGAACCGCTTCGCCGTCCTGGACCGCATGCATTCGGTAAGGGGAGGGGATGGGCTTAATAGGGTCAGCTTTTTAACGAGGTGCCTTGTCATTTGGAAGTGGGTAAATTGGGTTTTTCAGAATTATGGGAGATCCGAGGAGACTGGCAAAGCGTTGTCGGTAAAGAACGGGCTGCAGACCCACATGAAAAAACACAATAATACAGCGCAAATGTAATGAGCTGAAATGTTAATTAACTCCTTTGACAGTAAATCTGAGCTAAGTTGCTGGAAACCTGCTGCAGCGGGTGAGTTCAGCGATTAAAGCTGACCAGAACAGGACCGGGGAGCGCCCCCCCAGGTCACTTCCATAGCGTGAAAGTAGTGGGGGAATGGGGAAAATACAGGCTAGATTTTTATTAAAGCTGTTTGTTCTCACTTGGGGAGTGCAGTAGGAGAAAAAAAGGGGAAAGACACTCACAGAAAGTTTTCCCTGCTTGAATTAACTTGATGTGATGGGGAAGAAAAATCTTGTTCTCTGCCCCATGCAGGATATTGAATTTTTTCTTTTTTTTTTCCCTTTGTTTGAATTTCTTAAAAATTCATTTTAGCTCAATAAATTGAAGTTTATTTCATGCCTGTTTCTTACTCCTCCCTGCCTTCCCCTTCCCCTGCCCCTTCTCCACTTGCCGTTCTCCCCTCTCAACTTCATCATTTCCTTTTTTTTTATCTACGCTGTGTTCTCTCATTTTATTCACGTGCTCGTTGTAGAGGGGGCTGGCAGATCGCATCAGCCAATTAGTACTGACAGCACTGGGGCTGAAAAGAGAGGATACGCTGTGTCTGACCCCTGGGAAACTCCTGGGTGGATTTTTCCAGCAGGATAAAGTCTGATAAAGCTTCCAGAAAAGCTGCAGCTCTTATTTTGGCCGCTGAGGTTCAGCCGTACAAAAATTCTGAGTTCAAATAACGCTGAATTTCTTTGTGGAATCTACTTAAGTTTTTGTTTCCTCTCCCCGAATGGCAGATCCTGATCAAAAACCTGAAGAATGAGATCACGAAGAAGGTGCAGGTGCCCAACTGCGATGAGATTTTCTACGCTGGCACTGGGAACCTGCTACTGAGGGACACGGACTCCATCACCCTCTTTGATGTGCAGCAGAAGCGGTAAGACCCCCTCTGCCGGGAGAAGTCTTAATATTGTCGTCCTGCCGGCGTGTGGCCTCTGGGGACAAGTAGCAGCTATTAATGCCCTCCAGAATCCAGCCTCAGCTGCGTTGGGCCCATCCAAACCACGGCTGACAACTGTTACGGAGAGCAGAGTGTATAAACACAGCCAAGGTGCAATTTCTGCCGCGGGCATCGTGCCAGCGGTGGCAGGGAGAGGTGCCATCCCCTTGTAAATCCTCTGCCTGCGGAACTGGGCGCTGGAAAAGCGGAGAGAAATCAAAAAAAAAAAAAACCAAACTCAAGCTAAACTCGCCTGGTGTCTCCTCCCTTAGGTTTTATAGCTGCTCCGAATTCTCTGGTGGTAGCGTGTTAGTGCTGGTGGACGCGTTGTTGGCCACAAAGGAATGGTCAAGGGGATGGCTTTTGGCCGTCTTTGTAGGCTTGAGAAAGTTCTGGATTATCTGCAGATGGATGTGTTGTGTGTTCATTTCTTACATCCCAGAACTTGCCTCATTTCTTTATTTATACACCTTTTTCTTCCTAATATTGTTGGGAAAGTTACAAGTAAATTCAACAATGTCAACGCTGCTTGGAAATACCTTATTTCCTTCGTTCCTTTAAACCCATCCCTAAAACCCCCTCAGAAATCCAGGTTTTGAAGTCAGCAGACTGCAAAAAGGGCCTTCAGAGCCACCTGGAAGTGGGGTTCGGGGTGTTGGGTGCTGGTGGTTGTCATCCAGCTTGATCCCAGAGCTGCTGTGGAAGGGGATTGTTCAACTCTCTGATGTTGGTCCTGTCCTTTCCCAGAACTCTGGCCTCGGTGAAGATCTCCAAGGTGAAATATGTCATCTGGTCGGCTGACATGTCCCACGTGGCTCTGCTGGCGAAGCACGGTGAGCGGGAGTTGGGGACACGACAGTGTTTCACGTGGATCCTGCTGCACACCAGGCTCTCCCTGGGCTGGGAGCAAAGTCCCAGCTGGAGAGTCCATCCAGTGCCGTGGCTGGTGGGGAAGCTGCAGCTGAGGATGTTCATAGTGTGGGGCTTTGTATCTTCAGGAAAGGCTTTCTACAAGCTTGGAAAACAGAGGGCTTTTTGTACCCCTCAAAAAGGATCCAGCTAATCCCTAAAAACAAATGCAGATGGTGACAATTTTTTGTGTTTTCCATCATCTCCTTAATGGCTGGGATGGTGGAAGGGAGAAGCCATGGTTCAGAGGCAGATGTTTAACAGCAGAGGGTTCCCTGCCCTCACTTCTCTTCCCTTTCCTCTCCAGCCATCATGATCTGCAACAGAAAGCTGGAGTCGCTCTGTAATATCCATGAAAACATCCGTGTCAAGAGCGGCGCCTGGGATGAAAGCGGCGTTTTCATCTACACCACCAGCAATCACATCAAATACGCCGTCACCACGGGGTGAGGCTGGGCGTCGTGCAAGCCTTGTGTGGGCTACCGTGGGGCTTTTTTGGGCTAGTGCTTGTGAAACGGTGCTTTTATTAGAGCATGGACGTACCCAAAGCCAGCCAGAGCTAAATCCTCATGTTTGGTTGCTTATCCTGAGCGCTGGTGTTACGCTACTGGGCTGGGAGGCTGCACTGCTCATCTGCCTGGGGCTTGTTTTTCTAATCCAGGTTAAAACCTCATCCAGGTTTACCTAAAAGGACTCCAGGAAAGCTGAGGGGGGACTCTTGATGAGGGAGGGGCGTGATGGGATGAGGGGGAAGGGTTTTAAGCTGCAAGAGGGGAGATTGAGCTGAGCTGTGGGGCAGAAGCTCTTTGCTGTGAGGGTGGTGAGAGCCTGGCCCAGGTTGCCCAGAGAAGCTGTGGCTGCCCCATCCCTGGAGGGGTTGAAGGCCAGGTTGGAGGGAGCTTGGAGGAGCCTGGTCTGGTGGGAGGTGTCCCTGCCCAGGGCAGGGGGGAGAAGGGGATGTTCTTTAAGGGTCCCTTCCAACCCAAACCATTCCATGATTCTATGAAAACAATGTAGAGAGTTGATTGTTTTTTGAGGTAGGGAATGTGGTCAGACAGATGTGTTGACACGTGTGTCACGAGTGCGCTGTGTGTGGCCGTAGGGATCATGGGATCATCCGCACCCTGGACCTGCCTATCTACGTTACCCGCGTGAAGGGGAACAACGTGTACTGCCTGGATAGAGAGTGTCGCCCCAGAGTCCTCACTATCGATCCCACGGAATTCAAATTCAAGCTGGCATTGATCAACCGGAAGTATGATGAGGTGAGGAGACACGAGAAACCTCATGCTCTTCCTTGACCTGAGGATAAAGAGAAGAGGGTGCTGGAGAGGGTACAGCAGAGGGCTACAAAGATGATGAGGGGCCTGGAGCATCTCCCTTAGGAGGAAAGGCTGAGGGACTTGGGGCTTTTTAGTTTGGAGAAGAGAAGACTCAGGGGGGATCTGATCAACGCCTAGAAATATTTCAAGGGTGGGTGTCAGGAGGATGGGGCCAGGCTTTTTCCAGTGTTGCCCAGTGACAGGACAAGAGGGAACGGGCACAAACTGGAACATGGGAAGTTCCATCTCAACATGAGGAGGAACTTCCTCACTTTGAGGGTGGCAGAGCCCTGGAAGAGGCTGCCCAGAGAGGTGGTGGAGTCTCCATCTCTGGAGACATTCAAAACCCCGCCTGGACACGTTCCTGTGGGACCTGCTCTGGGTGGACCTGCTCTGGCAGAGGGTTGGACTAGATGATCTCCAGAGGTCCTTTCCAGGCTCATACCATTCTGTGATTCTGTCCCTCGCGAGGGGTGTTGAGGGTTTCAGTGCCTTTTCTTTGCAGGTGCTGCACATGGTGAGGAACGCCAAGCTCGTGGGCCAGTCCATCATTGCCTACCTGCAGAAAAAGGGCTACCCGGAGGTGGCCCTGCACTTTGTCAAGGATGAGAAGACCCGTTTCAGCCTGGCGCTGGAGTGTGGCAACATCGAGGTGAGGAGGCGGGTGGTGCGGGGAGAAAGGCACGTCCTTCTGGGCATCTCTCACAACCTTAACTTTTGCTGCAAGGAAGAGGATTATTGGGAAGAAGAATAATTAGTTGAGAGTGATGGAGTTGAGGATGATCCTTTTAATCCCTTGCTTTCCATCATGGACATTGTCAACAGAAGCCTGCAGAGAAAACTCCTTTCTGCAAAGCCTTTGTAACCATCTCAATTCTCTTGTCAGATCGCTCTGGAAGCAGCCAAAGCTCTGGATGACAAGAACTGCTGGGAGAAACTGGGAGAAGTGGCTTTGCTGCAGGGCAATCACCAGATTGTGGAGATGTGCTACCAGCGCACCAAGAACTTCGACAGGCTCTCCTTCCTCTACCTCATCACCGGCAATCTGGAGAAGCTTCGGAAGATGATGAAGATTGGTGAGCGCTGGGGTGGGGGCAAAACAAAACGAGATAAGAGGATCTGAGTGTTGTCCCCAGAGGGAACGAGCGGCGTCACAGCAGAGGCCAAGAACAGCAGAACAATTGGGACTTCTTTTTCTTTTGATTTAGCTGAGATCCGTAAGGATATGAGTGGCCACTACCAGAACGCCTTGTATCTAGGAGACGTGGCAGAGAGGGTGAGGATCCTGAAGAACTGTGGGCAAAGTGAGTAACGTCAGAGTAAAATATGCCTCTGTGGGCTCGGGAGAAGCTGGGGAGGTTGTTGGGATGAACAATGATATCTGGGGGCAGATCGGTGTCATCCCTTACTTGAGAAACTCAAGGTGAGCAGAAATTAATCCAAGAGCTGGGATATCATCCAGGAGACCAATGAACCAAACATATTCAAATGGTCAATCGTTGCCTGCACATTCTAATCCTAAATCCAGTGACACCCCTAAAGGTGTGATTCTTCCCCTTGTGGGGCTGTACGTGCTGGTTTGAGAAGTTTTCTTTCTCCAGGCAATGAAAAACAAGCGCTCGTATTAATTATATCTCATTTCAGAGTCTCTGGCCTATCTCACGGCTGCCACCCATGGTCTGGATGAGGAAGCTGAAAGTCTGAAGGAAACCTTTGATCCTGAAAAGGAAACGGTTAGCAAATGGCCTAATGCTTCATTACAAGAGCTCTAGGGTTTGGGGAAGACGTGACGGTGGGATCTGGTGTCAGTGTGACTGGTGAGGCAGCTCCGTACTGGGAGGGAGGAACCATCTCCATTCTGGTCACAGTTATTAGTGTTGAGACTCTGTGATGCTTGAAGGTGGGTAGGTCAAAGGATGGGATTTTGGAAGATGATCAGAGGAAGATGCTGAGAGGGCTGGAGCCCCTCTGCTGTGAGGGGGGGCTGAGAGAGTTGGGGGGGTTCAGCCTGGAGAAGAGAAGGCTCCGGGGAGACCTTGGAGCCCCTTCCAGTCCCTCAAGGGGCTCCAGGAAAGCTGGGGGGGGGACTCTGGAACAGGGAGGGGAGCCATAGGATGAGGGGGAAGGGTTTTAAGCTGAAAAAGGAGAGATTTAGGTTAGATATTGGGAAGAAGCTCTTTGCTGTGAGGGTGGTGAGAGCCTGGCCCAGGTTGCCCAGAGAAGCTGTGGTTGCCCCATCCCTGGAGGGGTTGAAGGCCAGGTTGGATGGGGCTTGGAGCAACCTGGTCTGGTGGGAGGTGTCCCTGCCCAGGGCAGGGGGTTAAAGGGGACTGAATGCTCTTGAAGGTCCCTTCCAACCCAAACCATTCTATGATTTTCCTTATGTGGCCTTTAACTGTTTTCTGCTCCTCTTGGCACAGATCCCAGACATTGACCACAACGCCAAGCTGCTGCAGCCTCCTGCTCCTGTCATGCCTCTGGACACCAACTGGCCACTGCTGACCGTCTCCAAGGGGTTCTTCGAAGGAACAATTGCTGGCAAAGGTATCGCTTTGTACCTGGAATGTCCCATTAAGCTGAACGTTTGTCTCCGTGGTTCCTGAACCCGTTAACCTTGGGTTTTTTGTGTGTTACCACCAGGGGTTGGAATCCAGCTTGGCATTTACATCATTTTTGGCAAATCTTTTCAATCTTTAGTTTTTTAGCACAAAATGGGACTTGACAATTGGAAGGGAGGGTGCTGGGGTAACGTAATTCTTCCCTTAACACCTGACCCACTCAGAAATGAGTAATTGAAGGACCCTCCTCTTTTTGTAGGCAAAGGGGGTGCCTTGGCTGCTGATATTGATATCGACGCTGTTGGCACCGAGGGCTGGGGAGAAGACGCGGAGCTGCAGCTGGATGAAGGTGGGTGAATCCCAGAGTTTTTCTTGTAGAATCATAGAATTGTCTAGGTTGGAAGGGACCTTGAAGTGGAAATATGTGTCTGTGTAAGAGCTCTGACCATTCTGCCCTTGCCCCCTCCACGCAGATGGCTTTGTGGATGCTGGAGAAGGCTTTGGAGAGGAAGGTCTGGGTAAAGGACAGGAAGAAGGAGGTGGATGGGAAGTTGAAGAAGATTTGGATCTTCCCCCTGAACTGGTAGGAGGCTTACGGGAGGCTTCTTAAGCAGCCCAGTTGTAGTTATTTGGGGAAGGTGATGACAGGTTGTGGTAGTGGAGGTGGGCAGATGTGTTCTGGGCTTCTTTGGAGACTTGGTCACCACAGCTGTGGCCAGCTCTCATTTCATCTGGCTGCTGGAACCTTCCACACTAATCACATCTCTGTGTGTTCCCCCAGGACGTTCCTGCTGGTCCAGCAGGAGCAGCAGAGGATGGATTCTTTGTGCCGCCCACCAAGGGTACCAGCCCAGCCCAGGTAATGGCACAAATCTCTGATTGTCCTTCTCAGACACTTTTTACTTCGGTGCTTCATTTTTTGGGGTTCGGTCCTTCTCATTAACTCTCCTCTGTGTGCGCAGCATAGGGACGTTAGGGGGAGTTAGGGGGTGGTAAGGGGAGGTAAGACAAACGTGGGCATCTACGCAATTCCTCTTGCATATCTTTCCTTTCCATTTTTATAGGTGTGGTGTAACAATTCTCAGCTTCCCGTTGACCATGTTCTGGCTGGCTCCTTTGAGACAGCGATGAGGGTAAGTGTCCCCTGGAGTTTCTAGAGAAAATCCCGAGCCCTTCTTCCCCTGTATTTCCATCTCTAATCCAGTCTTAAGCTTTAATTTGTGTCTTTTTGTGACTCATTCTGTGCATTGTTTTCTCTGGGTGTAAAACAAGAGGTGCTGTGAGCCTGGGCGACGTCTGTGCAGCTTTTGTGCAGCCCCAGCCAACTTTTACTCACCAAATCAATGTGTCTCTTCCAGCTCCTTCACGACCAGGTCGGAGTAACAAACTTTGGACCCTACAAGCAGCTTTTCCTGCAGACCTACGCCCGCGGCCGTACGACCTACCAAGCCCTGCCGTGTCTCCCCAGCATGTATGGATACCCACATCGCAACTGGTAAGCAGTTGGGTTAGTTCCTTTTCTGGGCTCTTGTGCCGTTTGAGAAGCTCGACATGAGCTGGCAACGTGCTCTGGCAGCTCAGCAAGCCCCCTGCCCCCTGGGCTGCATCCCCAGCAGCGTGGCCAGCAGGGCGAGGGGATGGGGTTCTGCCTCTCTGCTCCGCTCTGGGAAGACCCCCCCCCAATGCTGCCTCCAGCTCTGGGGCCACCAACATCAGAAGGACACGGAGCTGTTGGAGCGGGGCCAGAGGAGGCCCCAGAGATGCTGGGAGGGCTGGAGCCCCTCTGCTGGGAGGGGGGGCTGAGAGAGTTGGGGGGGTTCAGCCTGGAGAAGAGAAGGCTCCGGGGAGACCTTGGAGCCCCTTCCAGTCCCTCAAGGGGCTCCAGGAAAGCTGGAAGGGGGGGGGACTCTTGATGAGGGAGGGGAGCGATGGGACGAGGGGGAAGGGTTTTAAGCTGAAAGAGGGGAGATTGAGCTGAGCTGTGGGGCAGAAGTTCTTTGCTGTGAGGGTGGTTGCCCAGAGAAGCTGTGGCTGCCCCCTCCCTGGAGGGGTTCAAGGCCAGGTTGGAGGGGGCTTGGAGCAACCTGCTCTGGTGGGAGGTGTCCCTGCCCAGAGCAGAGTAGGGAATGGATGGTCTTTAAGGTCCCTTCCAACCGGAACCATTCTATGATTATCTCTCAGGCTCCTGGAGAGATGTAGCTAGAAACATCTCCCTCTGTTGTGACGGGAGGAACCTTCTCTGGGTATCAATAGGCAACATTCTGGCTTTAGTGAGATTTTTTTTTTTACTGCCTCCTGTTAGATATAAAATGTTAATTAACTGCTTTCCTTGGGTTTTTTTAGAGACTAAACCCAGGGTTCTGCAGTTGGGATGCTGTGTTTTCCAGCACTCATGCTCTGCCTCTGACAAATCATAAAATCATAGAATGGTTTGGGTTGGAAGGGACCTTAAAGATCATCGAGTTCCCGCCTGCCTGCCCCGGGCAGGGACACCTCCCACCAGACCAGGTTGCTCCAAGCCCTGTCCAACCTGGCCTTGAAAAAGGCTGGTCTGAGGCATCTAGAGAACCACAGGGCTGTTTATTACGGTGGTGCCTGGAAGCCACTGGAACAAAATGAGCCGGACTTCCCAACCTGCGCTAACGCAGAGAGACCTGGGCAATGTGGGGGGGTGGAATTACGGAAGCACAGATGTCTTTTACACTCAGCTAATGGCCAAGAAAAGCAGCGTGGCCCTGGGTCAAAACATTTCTGACCTGTTACAGCCGAGCTGACCACATGTGTGTCCTTCTGGCCTCTGCAGTGATCCTGTTTGTACCCTCCAACTTCAATTTTGTGCCCCCCCTGCCCCCTCCAGGAAAGAAGCTGGCTTGAAAAACGCCCTCCCTGCCGTTGGCCTGAAGCTCAACGACCTGATCCAGCGCCTGCAGCTCTGCTACCAGCTCACCACGGCCGGCAAATTCGAGGAGGCTGTGGAGAAGTTCCGCTCCATCTTGCTCAGCGTGCCCTTGCTGGTGGTGGACAACAAGCAGGAGATCGCTGAGGTGAGAGGGGGACTCTTCTGTCCCCTCATCCGCGTGTCTGTGGGGCAGGAAGCCGAAAGCTCGACTCTCTCTTCCCTCTCTAAAGGCCCAGCAGCTGATAGCCATTTGCCGGGAGTATATTGTGGGGCTCTCCATGGAGATTGAGCGGAAGAAGCTGCCCAAAGAGACCCTGGAGCAGCAGAAGCGGATCTGCGAGGTACAGGAACTGTGAATTTCTTCACTTTGAGGGAGATGAGGGGGAAATAGGGTTCAAAAAGGCACTGGGAATCCTGAATTCTGCCACTTCCTCCTTTAAAGAATTACTTGGGAGGGGTTTCTTGCAGCATTTTAAGGACGTCCAGTTATTTGTGTGGTTGGTAGTGATAGTATCCCTACTTTTCGTCCTTGTCCCTGCAGATGGCTGCCTATTTCACCCACTCCAACCTCCAGCCCGTCCACATGATCTTGGTGCTTCGTACTGCTCTCAACCTCTTCTTCAAACTCAAAAACTTCAAGACGGCCGCTACTTTTGCCCGTCGGCTGCTGGAACTGGGTCCAAAACCCGAGGTGGCCCAGCAGGTACGTCCGTGAGGGGCACGGGCAGAAATATCTGCCGGGGCAGACCCTCTTTGGACTCCCTCCGCGTTGTCTCTCTGGTCAATTTGGTGGCTTTTTGCAGACCCGCAAGATCTTGTCAGCGTGTGAGAAGAACCCCACAGACACCTACCAGCTCAACTACGACATGCACAACCCCTTTGACATCTGTGCTGCCTCCTACCGCCCCATTTATCGGGGCAAACCCGTGGAGAAGTGTCCACTCAGCGGCGCCTGCTACTGCCCTGAGTTCCACGGGCAGATCTGCCGCGTCACCACGGTAAGGGCGTCTTGAATTCTGCCACCCCCTCCTAACTGTGTGACACGGTGACACTCCTGAGGGATGCGATGGCATCCAGAGAGGGCTGGAGAGGTGGCCCTATGTGACCCTCATGGGGTTCAACCAGGCCAAGTGCAGGGTCCTGCCCCTGGGTGGGGGCAGCCCCCGGTCCCAACCCAGGCTGGGGATGAAGGGATGGGGAGCAGCCCCAGGGAGAAGGGATTTGGGGGCCTGGGGCGGGGAGAAAGCTGGCCATGGGCTGGCAATGTGTGCTGGCAGCCCAGCAAGCCCCTGCCCCCTGGGCTGCATCCCCAGCAGTGTGGCCAGCAGGGCGAGGGGGGGGATTTTGCCCCTCTGTTCCGCTCTGGGGAGACCCCCCCTCCCCCCCCCCCCCGGAAAAGTGCTGCCTCCAGTTCTGGGGCCTCAGCAGAGGAGAGACATGGAGCTGTTGGAGCGGGGCCAGAGGAGATGCTGGAAGGGCTGGAGCCCCTCTGCTGTGAGGGGGGGCTGAGAGAGTTGGGGGGGTTCAGCCTGGAGAAGAGAAGGCTCTGGGGAGACCTTGGAGCCCCTTCCAGTCCCTCAAGGGGCTCCAGGAACGCTGGGGGGGGGGACTCTTGATGAGGGAGGGGAGCGATGGGACGAGGGGGAAGGGTTTTAAGCTGCAAGAGGGGAGATTGAGCTGAGCTGTGGGGCAGAAGTTCTTTGCTGTGAGGGTGGTGAGAGCCTGGCCCAGGTTGCCCAGAGAAGCTGTGGCTGCCCCATCCCTGGAGGGGTTCAAGGCCAGGTTGGAGGGGGCTTGGAGCAACCTGGGCTGGTGGGAGGTGTCCCTGCCCAGGGCAGGGAGGGAACTGGATTGTCTTTAATGTCCCTTCCACCCCAAACCATTCTATGATTCTGTGTTTCCCTTGAGAATCCCTTCCAGCAACTTCCCTCGTGTTCCCCCTGAACTCCCTTGGCCTGGATTTTGGGGTCGGAGTTGGATGTCAGAGGCCCTGGCGTGTGAGATGGCGCAGTCTGGGAGTTGTGAAATGCTGAGTAGTTCAAAAGTTTAAATTTCAGGATTGGCAGCGGGTGTTCTCCACATCCGTCCAAGGCTCTGCCTGCTGCGTATGGGACTGGGCTCTTCCTTTTTAGCATTAACCGTCTCCCTTTCACTCCTCAGGTGACGGAGATCGGCAAAGATGTCATCGGGCTGCGGATCAGCCCCCTCCAGTTCCGCTAAGGCCTGTCCGGCCCTGGGGTGGTGTGAGAGCGGAGGGAAACGGTCCCGTTTCCCATCCCAGCCTAAAAACTCTCACCTCCCACCATTCCAGCTTTTAGTCCAGTCTCTTCCCCGTAGCCTGTGCCGTGTTTTACCTGCTCTTCCCCACCCAGGAATCCCATAGGGAGACTCTTCGCTGCTTCCAGGTAGTAGCAAATTGCGCTTCTATTCCCAGATCCGGCCGCTGTGAAGTTTTTACACCCTTCTCCGGAGGGAAATCTTTTCCAGAGGGTGAAGGGTGGCTCTTGCCGAGCCCTGGTCCCACACAGTGCGCTCTGGAGAAGCTCCTTGAGAGGCAGAAACTGCTTCTTGGGTCTTTCAGCTCCTGGAAGAAGAGCTCAAAGTCCCTGCTGCAGCGGGGACAGCCCAGCCTGGCTGTCACAGGAGCGTGGCACTGTCTGGAACCGGGGCCACCGCCCAGCCCTGCTCGGGGCCAGCAGAGCGGCTCCGCGGGCAAGTGCTGGTGTTGATTTTTTTTTTTTGGTTTGGTGTCCTGGCAACATTTCTGCAAATAATCAGCTTCTCGCATGAATAAAGTTAATCGACCGTCTTGATCTTCCTGTTTTTGTAGCTCAGTTGGTCTTAAGTGAGATAGAAGAGAGATTGAATTTCCTCTTTTCACCTTCCCTCCCTCGCTCCCTCCCTCCCCCGCCTGGGAGGGGTTTGAAGTTTCCAGAAAATCGAGTCTTTAGTCCTGAAATAATTTATCAGGCCAGCAGGGGCTGCTTCTCCTAATTAGTAGTGTTTAATTGCTGTTGGTAGTGCTCAAATTATCCTTATTGGTCATGCTCCCGTCTCTGCATTTACCTCGTGGAGTTGTAACTTGAGTATTTCTGGTGGCACTCAATGGGCTGGAGCATCTCCAAAGCCAGGGAGATGGGAATTTCTAGATTTCAAGGATGAGAACACGCGTGTTCTCGCCTCAGTGGAGCAGCAGAGGGTAGGACCTGGAGATCCTTCTCTGGAGACATTCCAAACCCGCCTGGACACGTTCCTGTGCAACCTGCTCTGGGTGGACCTGCTTTGGCAGGGGGGTTGGACTAGATGATCTCCAGAGGTCCTTTCCAACCCCATGTGATTCTGTGATCCTGCTCCCTTCCTGCCTGGACGGCGTTTCCTGGGGCTTTCTTCTCCCTCCTGATGCTGAAATAAAGCCAGGGCTCATGCTAGGATTTGAAACCTTTTATTTTATACATAAAAATGAGGACTGGGGATGGTGCTGCTTCCAGCTTTGATCCATCTTCTTGGAGGGACGTTCACAGTGGTGGGGAGACACAGCGGCCGGGTCTAGGGCATAGGGGGCTTAACCACCAGGGTGTCGTGACAGGCCACGGCGATGCCCCCGATGAGGTTGAGGAACTCGGGGAAGTCCAGCTGCCCATCGCTGTTCAAATCCAGTTTCTTCATCATCCTGTCCAGCACCGCGGGGTCCTTCTGGTTCTGCAAAAGACCAAAGGGATGGGAATCGAGCTCCAGAGGGATGGATGGAGCACCTCCCCTATGGAGACAGGCTGAGAGAGCTGGGGTTGTTCAGCCTGGAGAAGAGAAGGCTCCGGGGAGACCTCATAGCAGCCTTCCAATATCTGAAGGGAGCCTCCAGGAGAGCCGGAGAGGGACTCTTGGTCAGGAGATGGAGTGACAGGACAAGGGGTAACGGTTTTAAATGGGAAGAGGGGAGATTTAGATGAGATATTAGGAGGAAATTCTTTCCTGTGAGGGTGGTGAGACGCTGGAACAGGTTGCCCAGGGAAGTTGTGGCTGCCCCATCCCTGGAAGTGTTCAAGACCAGGCTGGATGGGGCTTGGAGCAACCTGCTCTAGTGGAGGTGTCCCTGCCCAGGGCAGGGGGGTTGGAACTCGATGATCTCTAAGGTCCCTTCCAACTCTAACCATTCTATGAATCGATGGCTGCTTGGAGGCTGAGGGGGGCTCAGGGAGGGGCACCCCTGTCCCTGGGATGGTCCTTTGTCACCAGGGTGAGGGGGAGGCAGAATTTGGACACCCAACTCTTGTTGGGCCACGCTCTGGCTTCTACTGGGAGCGAGCTCCTCCCATTGCCCACCCCACGGCGGTTGTGGGGTCGGGGGCTCTAATTAATCCCTGTCCGGGGTGAGTGTGTGTGTGTGAAGTGTGTCCCATGGGAGGTTCTTCTGGCCCGGGTTTTGCTCACCTTTGTGAAAGCTGCCAGCTCGGTGTTCATGAAGGCCAGGAATTCCCTCTTGGAGAGGGTGTGGTTGTCCCCTTCCCGTCCCGCGTAACGCTGGAAAACGGCCAGCAGGGACTCGATGCAGCGCTCGGTCTCCGTGGGCTGCGGGGGAGCAAGGAGAACGGGTTGAGGAGAACATCCTGGAGAGCTCGGGGCTCGCGGGAGGAGGAACCTCCACTATTTCTGGAGGAAATTTGGGCTGGGGGGGGGACATGGTGGTGGTGGTGGGTGGGGGGGCCTCCTGCAATCGCTCTCCTCCTCGACTCTCCTCTGCCCAACCCGTCCGGCTGCATTTTTCTTCGGTCTTAATTTCTCCGCTTCCTTGGCAGGGCCTTGTGGTGCAGGAGGGAGCCAGAGGAGTGGCGGATGGAAAATCCCCCTGGGGCGATGGCGGCTCCCAGTTAGAGGAGCGTTCTTGGACTGGGAAGTGCTTGCGCTGCAATCGCAGGGATGTGTGTCCCCCCCCCGCCCCTTTCCCCCCCCAAACCCTGCCCTGTCTGGATGGTGGAGAAACTCTTGAGTCACGCCAGAAAAATGCGAGCAGCGTTTGGCTTCCCGAACTCCGAACTGCAGCCTCCGGGCAGAGACGGAGCTGGGATGGACTGGGGGAGATGGGGGGGGGGGGGGGGGGGATGTGGGGCTTTCCCCCCCCCCCCCAGCTCTGATCTTTGGGGAGAGCTGGAAGGAACCCATCCTTCCCTGCCCCACCTCAGCATCCTGGGGCCTTGCTGCCACATCCTGCCCTGCCCCGGGCTCAATTCAGCCTTTTTTGGTTAATGTGAGAGGAAGTGAGTTGCTTCCGTGCTCAGCCACGGCCCCTCGGCTCCTGTGTCCCCCCCACCCCGGTGCTGGGAGGGAGTTGGGGGGGGACGGGACGGCAGAGCTGCAGCCCCGAGTCCAGCGATGGCCATCGGAAGCATCAAGTGGGGGGGGAAAAAAGAGGGGAGGGGATGGGGGGGGGGGGGGGAACAACACAACTGCCACCCCCCGGCTCCCCTTCACCTCCAGGGACCCTCTGCCCCCCCTTTTCTTGCCCCCAGGCCCGCTCCCCAGCAGAGATTTAGCTCAGCCCTTGGCCCCGGCTGATTTTTCCAGAGCCAAAGTCTGTCTCCCCTTCGGTTCCGGGGGCCATTTGTGGGAAAAGCTCCTCTGCCATCGCCCTCCTCCTCCTCCTCCTCCTCCTCCCCCCCCGGAGCCTCCTCTCCCTCCCCAGCCCGGGGGGTTCCGGCTCACTCACCATGGCTGGGGGGCTCGGAGGGGGCTCGCTCCTCGGTGCGATGCGACGGAGCCGGAGCCGGGGCGGTAAATGAGCCTCACACCGTGGCCACCGCCCTTCCCGGCGTGGCCAGCGCCCAGCCCTGACTCAGCCCCTTGGGTCGCCTTGGGCAACCGCGGCTCTAACGGCAGATCGGGACGTGCCCGCGGTCCCCGGCGCAGGCTCAGGAATGTGCCGGGCCCCTCCTTTGGATTCTCTGTCCCTTTCCCTCCCGAGCTTTATTCTTCACGGTTATTTACATTCCCGTTTTCTTTTTTTACGCTCCCATTTTTCTGTTTACGCTCCCATTATCTATTCACGCTCCTTTTTTCTATTTCAACTCCTATTTTCTCCTTCTTATCTGTTTTCTCCCCTCGATCCTTTGGAACTCATCCCTTTATGGCCCCCTTCATTCCATCCCCAGGCTCAGGGCGAAGTTCCGACTCCCCCCCCCCCCCCCCCCCCGGGGGCTGCCTCGCTCCTCCCGGAGCATCCCTGAAGATTTGGGCTTCGGCAGAGCCGGCAGCGATCCCCTTCCCGCTGTCCTGCTTTGAGAGGACTCATTTCTCTTCTAATACCTGGGAAAAGCGCACTTTTGGGAAGGCTCCGGTGTCTGAATTTGTGAAAATATTGACTTTATTATTTACTTTACAGCCAGCTCGGGGGGGGCGGGTTTCAAGATCTCGGTGTTTTCGAGCTCCCCAGGTGTGGGGAGGAGGAGAAGCGAGACCCGGGCACTCGATCCAAGGGGCCAAGAGGATTATTTCATTCCATGGACATCCCATTTAATATAAATCAGGAAGTTTGCTGAGGAATTCTCTCTCTGAGAACTCCTTGCCCCGGTGCTGGAGCCCTGAGCCCTTCCCTTCTATTAAATTACTCTTATTAAATCTATTTATTTTTTTCTATTAAATCTCTTTATATTTCAACCCTCGGGTTTCCTTATTTCTCCCCCCCCCCCCGATTCCCCTTCCCCGGGTGGGGAGGGGTCGTCAGGTGAGAATAATTGTCTAAACGACACTAAATTGTGGCTTCCTCAAACCCTAACACCGACACACCTGGGGCTGCCCCCCTTGGACCCTGCCCGCTCCCCCCTGCTGAGCTTTGCTGGTAACACCCCGTCACCTTCTCCTCTTGTAAAAGGGGGGTGGGATGAAGGCAGCCCCCCCCCCCCCCAGGGTTGGGGTGCTGTGCTGGGAGCTGGCAGCAGCCGGGATTTGTCCCCTGTGGGTCTGAGCTTCCCCCCCCCCCCAACCAACCCAACCCAGAGCTGGCTGTACTCAGGCTGCTGTGGGGCAAGAGACCCCGAAGGGCTGAAAATGGGGGGACCAGGAGGTGGAGAAGGGATGGGACGGACCCAAAAGGCACCCAAAAAGGCAAGTGATGTGCCCAAACAGCTCCGAGTGGGGGGGAATGGGGGATGCGGAGCTTGTGCTGCCCAGAAACCAGTACACGGGGCGGTGATGCCTGGCTGCTCCCTCTCCCTCGGGAGCCAGGGAAGCTGCTGGGACACGTTGTGTTTGCCGGTGTTTGCCGAGCCATGGCTACAGCACCCGTCCCCATGCCTCTGCCACCGCCCAGGGACCCATTTCCCTGGGACTCCCAGCCCTGGGCGCTGCCGCTTTGTCCCAAAAGCTCCAGGGGGGAGCCTGGGGTGGAGAGGATGGGAGCAGGATCAGGACAGGAAGGACACGGAGCTGTTGGAGCGGGGCCAGAGGAGGCCCCGGAGATGCTGGGAGGGCTGGAGCCCCTCTGCTGGGAGGGGGGGCTGAGAGAGTTGGGGGGGTTCAGCCTGGAGAAGAGAAGGCTCCGAGGAGACCTTGGAGCCCCTTCCAGTCCCTAAAGGGGGGGGCTCCAGGAAAGCTGGGGGGGGACTCTTGATCAGGGAAGGGCGTGATGGGATGAGGGGGAAGGGTTTTAAGCTGAAAACGGGGAGATTGAGCTGAGCTGTGGGGCAGAAGTTCTTTGCTGTGAGGGTGGTGAGAGCCTGGCCCAGGTTGCCCAGAGAAGCTGTGGCTGCCCCATCCCTGGAGGGGTTGAAGGCCAGGTTGGAGGGGGCTTGGAGCAACCTGGTCTGGTGGGAGGTGTCCCTGCCCAGGGCAGGGGGGGCACTGGATGGTCTTTAAGGTCCCTTCTTATCGAAACCATTCCATGTGCTCTGGGATCTGGGACAGCTTCCAAGGACAGGGCTCTTCGGGAAATCCTGCTGGAGGCTGTGACTCAGTGCGGAGCAGGAGGAAGGGAAGCAATAAATGGGGGGGGACACAACCATCCCCAATCTGTTTTCCTTCCTTTCCCTAATTTCCTGCCCCCAAACTCTCCTTTTTTTCATACTGGGGAAAAAGTACTTCCCCCCTCCAAACCCTGTCCAATGCCTCCCGAACTGGAAACAGTTCAGTTTGTGTAAATCAAAAGGATTTTCCAAACTTGGGAGCTGAGGGTGGGAAACCTGCTGCTCTCCTTGGATTTTCCACTCCCACCTGCAGTTCGTAAACTCTTCTTTGTGTCCCTTTAACGACAAAATAGGAGCATGTCAGGGGGGCAAATGTTATTTCCCCTTTTTACATGAGCAAATCCCAGCGGGGGGGGTCGTGTCCTGGCCCTGTCCTGGCTGCGGTGGGGGATTTGGGTGTGCGTGTGTGTGTTTCTGTTTCCTGCTGCCGCTGTGGGTGTGTTTGCAGCCGAGACTTTGGCCCCGCTCGCAGACAGACCATCTGTGCTGCCATATGGTTGTCACCGAGACGTGCGACGGCCACGTGTGCCCAGAGAGCATCGTCCCCCTGCATCCGCCTGCCCCTGGGCTGGGACAGACTCTCCCGAGTCCCTCTTCCACCAGCTTCCAAACGGCACGGGGTGGTGGCCGTGGCGAGAAGCCCTGGGGTTCCATCAGGCTATGGTGGACCTGAGACGCCCTGTGACCACCAGCCTGGTCACATTTAAGAGCAAGACACAGATGGTGCTGGGGTTGTCCTCGCTTCTCCCTCTCTCTGGCTTCTTGCAGAACTGCAGCCCCATCTGCTGCTGAGGGAATCGCTTCTCTCTTGCTCAAGAAAAGGGAATAAAATGTGGTTTTTCCTCCCAGGGAAGGTCATGGATGTTCTATCTCCAGCCTCGTGCACCGGGTGTGACACGTGGTGGTTTTTCCCTGCCGTGCTGCTGCCTCTCTCCTGCCCAAGGAACCAGGAGTGGTCCCAGCTATGGGGCAGCCCAGGGGAAGAGGCAGATGGATGCAGGTGGCCAGGAAAACATCTGGGTGGCTCTTAACCAGCAGTGGCTTCGCACTGTCCCTCCCCGTAGGGCACAGGTACATCCGCACGTCCCCATGAGGGTCTCAGCTCACAGTGTGCATTGAAATGACACAGATCAGCAGCGAGAGCCCGGAGTTTGAGAGGTATGTGGGCTCCTAGATATGTAGGAGGGGGAATTCGGTGGGATTTTCAGCAGCCCCTCTCTGGACTAGATGCCCGGGACTGGGGGGAATGTGTGATCTGAACTGGGACACCCTCCCGGTAGGCTGAGGGCCTCATAGAAATTAGACGCAAGGGTGAAGGATGGCAGCAGTCAGTGCAGTCATCAGTTCTTTATTCTGATTTTTCATGCAATACATCAGTACGAAGAAGAAAGAGACACCCCCCCCCGCCCACCCACCCACCACCGTTACCCTGTGGTAACCACAGCTCAACTCAACTGCTTCAAAGCCTCCGTGGGGCTGGAGCAGGGATTCTTCTCAGCTCTTTGGGAAGCAGAAAGGTGTAACCAAAAGCATCGAATCTACAAAAGTGGGAATTTTTTTTTTTCCCAGCCTCAAGGATTTTCAGGCCCCAGAACCAGTATGACTGAGCTACTGGGATTTTTAATCATCTTTTTTCCGCGTTGCACAGCAGAAACTAACAGGAGACCCAGTCACGGGGCAGTGAGATGCAGAACTGTCCTGCCACAGGGTAGAAAAGATGACAGGGACATAAAGGACAGACCCAAGGAATCCAATTAGAGCAGAAAAGTGACTACACACCGCGTTAAGGGGGATAGACATAACGCGGGAAGGCAGAAGCTGCAGACCCTGGTGTAACACTCTGCCAACCTGCGGAGGATTCGTTAGATGGAAAACACCCAAATCCACTTGACGCCCCCACATGGTGACACCCTAAGCTGAAGGTGAAGCGCAGAAGTGTTCCTCAAAGAGACATGGAGAAGACCCACCAGCTCCAGGGAGAGAATTTCCCCTTAAGATGCCTTGGCTTCATCCCCGGCAGGACGGCTTGATGCCTCCTGCAAGACAGGGGGACCCTGCTTGGTGCAAAGACGTGGGTCTTCCTCCTGTTGAGGCTGGGCATCGCTTGTTTGCCAGGGGCTCCTCTTGCTCTTCTCCTCCTGCCGTGGCTGGCGTCTCTTCTCCGGTGGGGGAAGCTTGGCATCCTCATGGCAGCGGTTGGCTTCTTCTCTCTGGGCTGACTCACAGGCTTCCTGTGGCTCTGGAGCCTGGGGCAGAGGTGGGCAGCTCTTGGCCTCCCTGTCCTCACGTTCTCTCTCCTGGCAGCTGGATTCGGGCTCCCGTGGGACCTGCTCCCTGGCAGCTTTTGTTCCATCTCCCTGGGGCTCATGCTTCTTCTCTTCCGTGTCAGGTATCTTGGGATGCTGGCTGTCCCTCCTGTCCTCCTTGGGCTTTGCCCGGCAAAGGTCACCCTTAACACCATCTGAATCAGAGGCAGGAACCTGCTGAGCACGTTCCTTCACCCCTGTTTCAGACTTCTCCTGTGGCTCCTTGAGATCCCCTGTCTTCTCCTGGGACCTAGAACCTGGTGTTCCCCCTTGCCGTAGAGATTCAGGCTCTTCGGTTTCTTGCTCGTCCCTTTGGGATTGCGGTTCTGGGTGATTGGTCTTGTCACACGGGAGAGTTGGTGGCTGGGAGGACACATAGCACTTCTTCACATAGGCGGGCTGCCCCTTGTCATGGGGCTGTTGGCAGACAATCTCGTAGGTGGTAGCGTCAGGATCGTTCAGATTCTGGATCACGCGGATCAAGTACGCAATGGTCTGAGGGTCACAGGACTGAGGGAGGACCCGCACCTCGGGCCGTACATCGGGCTCAGCAGGGATATAACGGACCCTCATGTCAGTGACAGAGGCCTGTTCTCCTGGAAGGCAGAGGTCTCTATTATCCACATCCACGGTTTGATAGAGGCTCCTCTCCTGCTTTCGTCCTTCACCCTCATCTAGCCAACACCTGAAACTCTCACATGCCTCTTCCTCATGTAAACGGCTTTCATCATCTTCCAACTTGTGTCTTTCACGTCTCTCGCGTGTCTCTCTCTGGTCGGTGGTGGCACCTCGCTCTTCCCGTTCGCGTGTCTGGCGGCTGCGACGCTCATAGACCTCCAGCTCCCGTTGGCGATCGACCCTCCTCTCCCGCACGGGCTCTTCCCTCTCTCTGCCTTTGCAAATCCTCCGCTCATCCTCTGGCTCTTCACACTCACGGGGACGACCTCTCCTCTCCAGGTCCTCACGCGGCTCCAGTTCGCGGGACACACGCTGGATCTTCACGTCAGCTTCAGCTGCCGTAATGTCAGTCTCCCTTGTCCTTTCGTATCTCACCGACTCACGTTGTCTCCTGCCATCGTCTTCGATGTCACGTCTTTCACAGTCCCGTCTGCTGCGTGTCTCTCTCTGGTCGGTGGTGGCACCTCGCTCTTCCCGTTCGCGTGTCTGGCGGCTGCGACGCTCGTAGACCTCCAGCTCCCGTTGGCGATCGACCCTCCTCTCCCGCACGGGCTCTTCCCTCTCTCTGCCTTTGCAAATCCTCTGCTCATCCTCTGGCTCTTCACACTCACGGGGACGACCTCTGCTCTCCAGGTCCTCACGCGGCTCCAGTTCGCGGGACACACGCTGGATCTTCACGTCAGCTTCCGCTTCTGCTAGGGCAGTCTCCCTTGTCCTTTCGTATCTCACCGACTCACGTTGTCTCCTGCCATCGTCTTCGATGTCACGTCTTTCACAGTCCCGTCTGCCGCGTGTCTCTCTCTGGTCGGTGGTGGCACCTCGCTCTTCCCGTTCGCATGTCTGGCGGCTGCGACGCTCATAGACCTCCAGCTCCAGCTCCCGTTGGCGATCGACCCTCCTCTCCCGCACGGGCTCTTCCCTCTCTCTGCCTTTGCAAATCCTCTGCTCATCCTCTGGCTCTTCACAGTCACGGGGACGACCTCTCCTCTCCAGGTCCTCACGCGGCTCCAGTTCGCGGGACACACGCTGGATCTTCACGTCAGCTTCCGCTTCTGCTAGGGCAGTCTCCCTTGTCCTTTCGTATCTCACCGACTCACGTTGTCTCCTGCCATCGTCTTCGATGTCACGTCTTTCACAGTCCCGTCTGCCGCGTGTCTCTCTCTGGTCGGTGGTGGCACCTCGCTCTTCCCGTTCGCGTGTCTGGCGGCTGCGACGCTCATAGACCTCCAGCTCCAGCTCCCGTTGGCGATCGACCCTCCTCTCCCACACGGGCTCTTCCCTCTCTCTGCCTTTGCAAATCCTCCGCTCATCCTCTGGCTCTTCACACTCACGGGGACGACCTCTCCTCTCCAGGTCCTCACGTGGCTCCAGTTCGCGGGACACACGCTGGATCTTCACGTCAGCTTCAGCTGCCGTAATGTCAGTCTCCCTTGTCCTTTCGTATCTCACCGATTCACGTTGTCTCCTGCCATCGTCTTCGATGTCACGTCTTTCACAGTCCCGTCTGCCGCGTGTCTCTCTCTGGTCGGTGGTGGCACCTCGCTCTTCCCGTTCGCGTGTCTGGCGGCTGCGACGCTCATAGACCTCCAGCTCCAGCTCCCGTTGGCGATCGACCCTCCTCTCCCGCACGGGCTCTTCCCTCTCTCTGCCTTTGCAAATCCTCTGCTCATCCTCTGGCTCTTCACACTCACGGGGACGACCTCTCCTCTCCAGGTCCTCACGCGGCTCCAGTTCGCGGGACACACGCTGGATCTTCACGTCAGCTTCAGCTTCTGCTAGGGCAGTCTCCCTTGTCCTTTCGTATCTCACCGACTCACGTTGTCTCCTGCCATCGTCTTCGATGTCACGTCTTTCACAGTCCCGTCTGCTGCGTGTCTCTCTCTGGTCGGTGGTGGCACCTCGCTCTTCCCGTTCGCGTGTCTGGCGGCTGCGACGCTCATAGACCTCCAGCTCCAGCTCCCGTTGGCGATCGACCCTCCTCTCCCGCACGGGCTCTTCCCTCTCTCTGCCTTTGCAAATCCTCCGCTCATCCTCTGGCTCTTCACACTCACGGGGACGACCTCTCCTCTCCAGGTCCTCACGCGGCTCCAGTTCGCGGGACACACGCTGGATCTTCACGTCAGCTTCCGCTTCTGCTAGGGCAGTCTCCCTTGTCCTTTCGTATCTCACCGACTCACGTTGTCTCCTGCCATCGTCTTCGATGTCACGTCTTTCACAGTCCCATCTGCCGCGTGTCTCTCTCTGGTCGGTGGTGGCACCTCGCTCTTCCCGTTCGCGTGTCTGGCGGCTGCGACGCTCATAGACCTCCAGCTCCAGCTCCCGTTGGCGATCGACCCTCCTCTCCCACACGGGCTCTTCCCTCTCTCTGCCTTTGCAAATCCTCCGCTCATCCTCTGGCTCTTCACACTCACGGGGACGACCTCTCCTCTCCAGGTCCTCACGCGGCTCCAGTTCGCGGGACACACGCTGGATCTTCACGTCAGCTTCAGCTGCCGTAATGTCAGTCTCCCTTGTCCTTTCGTATCTCACCGACTCACGTTGTCTCCTGCCATCGTCTTCGATGTCACGTCTTTCACAGTCCCGTCTGCCACGTGTCTCTCTCTGGTCGGTGGTGGCACCTCGCTCTTCCCGTTCGCGTGTCTGGCGGCTGCGACGCTCATAGACCTCCAGCTCCAGCTCCCGTTGGCGATCGACCCTCCTCTCCCGCACGGGCTCTTCCCTCTCTCTGCCTTTGCAAATCCTCTGCTCATCCTCTGGCTCTTCACACTCACGGGGACGACCTCTCCTCTCCAGGTCCTCACGTGGCTCCAGCTCGCGGGACACACGCTGGATCTTCACGTCAGCTTCCGCTTCTGCTAGGGCAGTCTCCCTTGTCCTTTCGTATCTCACCGACTCACGTTGTCTCCTGCCATCGTCTTCGATGTCACGTCTTTCACAGTCCCGTCTGCCGCGTGTCTCTCTCTGGTCGGTGGTGGCACCTCGCTCTTCCCGTTCGCGTGTCTGGCGGCTGCGACGCTCATAGACCTCCAGCTCCAGCTCCCGTTGGCGATCGACCCTCCTCTCCCGCACGGGCTCTTCCCTCTCTCTGCCTTTGCAAATCCTCCGCTCATCCTCTGGCTCTTCACACTCACGGGGACGACCTCTCCTCTCCAGGTCCTCACGTGGCTCCAGCTCGCGGGACACACGCTGGATCTTCACGTCAGCTTCCGCTTCTGCTAGGGCAGTCTCCCTTGTCCTTTCGTATCTCACCGACTCACGTTGTCTCCTGCCATCGTCTTCGATGTCACGTCTTTCACAGTCCCGTCTGCTGCGTGTCTCTCTCTGGTCGGTGGTGGCACCTCGCTCTTCCCGTTCGCGTGTCTGGCGGCTGCGACGCTCATAGACCTCCAGCTCCAGCTCCCGTTGGCGATCGACCCTCCTCTCCCGCACGGGCTCTTCCCTCTCTCTGCCTTTGCAAATCCTCCGCTCATCCTCTGGCTCTTCACACTCACGGGGACGACCTCTCCTCTCCAGGTCCTCACGTGGCTCCAGTTCGCGGGACACACGCTGGATCTTCACGTCAGCTTCAGCTGCCGTAATGTCAGTCTCCCTTGTCCTTTCGTATCTCATCGACTCACGTTGTCTCCTGCCATCGTCTTCGATGTCACGTCTTTCACAGTCCCGTCTGCCGCGTGTCTCTCTCTGGTCGGTGGTGGCACCTCGCTCTTCCCGTTCGCGTGTCTGGCGGCTGCGACGCTCATAGACCTCCAGCTCCAGCTCCCGTTGGCGATCGACCCTCCTCTCCCGCACGGGCTCTTCCCTCTCTCTGCCTTTGCAAATCCTCTGCTCATCCTCTGGCTCTTCACACTCACGGGGACGACCTCTCCTCTCCAGGTCCTCACGCGGCTCCAGTTCGCGGGACACACGCTGGATCTTCACGTCAGCTTCAGCTTCTGCTAGGGCAGTCTCCCTTGTCCTTTCGTATCTCACCGACTCACGTTGTCTCCTGCCATCGTCTTCGATGTCACGTCTTTCACAGTCCCGTCTGCTGCGTGTCTCTCTCTGGTCGATGGTGGCACCTCGCTCTTCCCGTTCGCGTGTCTGGCGGCTGCGACGCTCATAGACCTCCAGCTCCAGCTCCCGTTGGCGATCGACCCTCCTCTCCCACACGGGCTCTTCCCTCTCTCTGCCTTTGCAAATCCTCCGCTCATCCTCTGGCTCTTCACACTCACGGGGACGACCTCTCCTCTCCAGGTCCTCACGTGGCTCCAGTTCGCGGGACACACGCTGGATCTTCACGTCAGCTTCAGCTGCCGTAATGTCAGTCTCCCTTGTCCTTTCGTATCTCACCGATTCACGTTGTCTCCTGCCATCGTCTTCGATGTCACGTCTTTCACAGTCCCGTCTGCCGCGTGTCTCTCTCTGGTCGGTGGTGGCACCTCGCTCTTCCCGTTCGCGTGTCTGGCGGCTGCGACGCTCATAGACCTCCAGCTCCAGCTCCCGTTGGCGATCGACCCTCCTCTCCCGCACGGGCTCTTCCCTCTCTCTGCCTTTGCAAATCCTCTGCTCATCCTCTGGCTCTTCACACTCACGGGGACGACCTCTCCTCTCCAGGTCCTCACGCGGCTCCAGTTCGCGGGACACACGCTGGATCTTCACGTCAGCTTCAGCTTCTGCTAGGGCAGTCTCCCTTGTCCTTTCGTATCTCACCGACTCACGTTGTCTCCTGCCATCGTCTTCGATGTCACCTCTTTCACAGTCCCGTCTGCTGCGTGTCTCTCTCTGGTCGGTGGTGGCACCTCGCTCTTCCCGTTCGCGTGTCTGGCGGCTGCGACGCTCATAGACCTCCAGCTCCAGCTCCCGTTGGCGATCGACCCTCCTCTCCCGCACGGGCTCTTCCCTCTCTCTGCCTTTGCAAATCCTCCGCTCATCCTCTGGCTCTTCACACTCACGGGGACGACCTCTCCTCTCCAGGTCCTCACGCGGCTCCAGTTCGCGGGACACACGCTGGATCTTCACGTCAGCTTCCGCTTCTGCTAGGGCAGTCTCCCTTGTCCTTTCGTATCTCACCGACTCACGTTGTCTCCTGCCATCGTCTTCGATGTCACGTCTTTCACAGTCCCGTCTGCCGCGTGTCTCTCTCTGGTCGGTGGTGGCACCTCGCTCTTCCCGTTCGCGTGTCTGGCGGCTGCGACGCTCATAGACCTCCAGCTCCAGCTCCCGTTGGCGATCGACCCTCCTCTCCCGCACGGGCTCTTCCCTCTCTCTGCCTTTGCAAATCCTCTGCTCATCCTCTGGCTCTTCACACTCACGGGGACGACCTCTCCTCTCCAGGTCCTCACGTGGCTCCAGCTCGCGGGACACACGCTGGATCTTCACGTCAGCTTCCGCTTCTGCTAGGGCAGTCTCCCTTGTCCTTTCGTATCTCACCGACTCACGTTGTCTCCTGCCATCGTCTTCGATGTCACGTCTTTCACAGTCCCGTCTGCTGCGTGTCTCTCTCTGGTCGGTGGTGGCACCTCGCTCTTCCCGTTCGCGTGTCTGGCGGCTGCGACGCTCATAGACCTCCAGCTCCAGCTCCCGTTGGCGATCGACCCTCCTCTCCCGCACGGGCTCTTCCCTCTCTCTGCCTTTGCAAATCCTCCGCTCATCCTCTGGCTCTTCACACTCACGGGGACAACCTCTCCTCTCCAGGTCCTCACGTGGCTCCAGTTCGCGGGACACACGCTGGATCTTCACGTCAGCTTCAGCTGCCGTAATGTCAGTCTCCCTTGTCCTTTCGTATCTCACCGATTCACGTTGTCTCCTGCCATCGTCTTCGATGTCACGTCTTTCACAGTCCCGTCTGCCGCGTGTCTCTCTCTGGTCGGTGGTGGCACCTCGCTCTTCCCGTTCGCGTGTCTGGCGGCTGCGACGCTCATAGACCTCCAGCTCCAGCTCCCGTTGGCGATCGACCCTCCTCTCCCGCACGGGCTCTTCCCTCTCTCTGCCTTTGCAAATCCTCTGCTCATCCTCTGGCTCTTCACACTCACGGGGACGACCTCTCCTCTCCAGGTCCTCACGCGGCTCCAGTTCGCGGGACACACGCTGGATCTTCACGTCAGCTTCCGCTTCTGCTAGGGCAGTCTCCCTTGTCCTTTCGTATCTCACCGACTCACGTTGTCTCCTGCCATCGTCTTCGATGTCACGTCTTTCACAGTCCCGTCTGCTGCGTGTCTCTCTCTGGTCGGTGGTGGCACCTCGCTCTTCCCGTTCGCGTGTCTGGCGGCTGCGACGCTCATAGACCTCCAGCTCCAGCTCCCGTTGGCGATCGACCCTCCTCTCCCGCACGGGCTCTTCCCTCTCTCTGCCTTTGCAAATCCTCTGCTCATCCTCTGGCTCTTCACACTCACGGGGACGACCTCTCCTCTCCAGGTCCTCACGTGGCTCCAGTTCATGGGACACACGCTGGATCTTCACGTCAGCTTCCGCTTCTGCTAGGGCAGTCTCCCTTGTCCTTTCGTATCTCACCGACTCACGTTGTCTCCTGCCATCGTCTTCGATGTCACGTCTTTCACAGTCCCGTCTGCTGCGTGTCTCTCTCTGGTCGGTGGTGGCACCTCGCTCTTCCCGTTCGCGTGTCTGGCGGCTGCGACGCTCATAGACCTCCAGCTCCAGCTCCCGTTGGCGATCGACCCTCCTCTCCCGCACGGGCTCTTCCCTCTCTCTGCCTTTGCAAATCCTCCGCTCATCCTCTGGCTCTTCACACTCACGGGGACGACCTCTCCTCTCCAGGTCCTCACGTGGCTCCAGTTCATGGGACACACGCTGGATCTTCACGTCAGCTTCCGCTTCTGCTAGGGCAGTCTCCCTTGTCCTTTCGTATCTCACCGACTCACGTTGTCTCCTGCCATCGTCTTCGATGTCACGTCTTTCACAGTCCCGTCTGCTGCGTGTCTCTCTCTGGTCGGTGGTGGCACCTCGCTCTTCCCGTTCGCGTGTCTGGCGGCTGCGACGCTCATAGACCTCCAGCTCCAGCTCCCGTTGGCGATCGACCCTCCTCTCCCGCAGTGCGTCTTTCCTCCTTTCATCATCTCTTTCTTCCCAATCGGGAGCCTCACTGATGTCTCTCTCACTTTCTGTATAGTCAAGGTCATCTTCACAGACACCTGTTTCTTTTTCACAAGTCTTGTAGTATCGCGTGTCTAGTTGTAGCGGTTCCTTTACGTATGATTGATGTGGGAGTCTTGAATCCAGATATTCAGGCTCACGTGGCTGGTGGCTGCTCTCTTCAAATGCTTTTTGTTCCAGCTCACGTAGGTGGTATTGACTTATCTCTTCTTTGAGTAATTTGGGTTTACGTGGCTGATTGTGACTTCCTCTATCTGCTTCTTGTGGCTGCTGGTTTTTTTGATCATATGCTGGTAGTGCTGCCTCATGTGGCTGATGGCTACTCCACCGGTTTGGCAGTGGTTGAGGTTCTCTGGTCTGGCCGCGACTCCTCACATCTGCCTGTTGTTCTGGCTGATCCTCTTCTTGATTTTGCTTCTCATCTGCCTGCAGTTCCTCCTCTTGTTCTTGCACACTGCCACGCTTGCAGCATTGTACATCTCTTCTGTCTGGCTCCGGTGGTTGACGTCTTCTCTGGCTGTTCCGTTGGTCGCATGGCTCTTGGCTTCGCTCTTTGTCTACCTGAGGGATTGGCTCCCCCGGCTCCCTTCTTCGTTTTACGTAGTTTCTGCTGTTTGTGTTATGTTGTTGGTGATGACTCTCTGTTTCCTTTAGTATTTCAAGCTTGTTGACCCTGGTTTCTTGTTGCAGTTCATATTCACTGGTGGGATGATGATCACCCTCACAAGTCTGTTGTTCCTCCTCCTGAAGCGGCTGACGGCTCCCTCTGTTCTTAATTTCAGGCCCTTGGAGTAACTTGCTACTGGTTGTCAGCTTTGTTCTTTGCCGAAGGCATGGTCCCTTCGGCAGGTACCAGTAGCAGGCCTTAGCCACTCTGAACACCAAAAGCAGGAACTCATTAAAATCTATTTCCCCATCCCCATCCCACTCCAGAAACTGCAGAATCTTGTCAATTGTCTGAGGGTCTTGTGGCTTCTGCAGGGAAAACACACAGAGGGAAACAAAAAGGGGATTTTAGCCTTTCTGCTCCTTGTAAGAGAAATGCAGAGACAGGAGCAATTACGATCTTTTCTCCTCCTCCTCTCACACTTTCACAGCAACAACTCCATGTCTTTATTCTCCATTTTCCTGGTTGATTCCTGGCTGTACCTCAACAGCTCTGTTCTCTTTGGGATATGCTCTGTCCCTCCACTGGATGCATTTCCTTCCTACCTTTGAAAGAAAACCATCCCTCCCCACGGTTCCTTCTCCAGCTTTTGCCCATTTGCTCATGGCAGAATGGATTGGAAGAGCTGCCAAAGCAGTTGGTGCAAAGGAACTCAAATGCTGCTCCCCTTTGGTGAAAGCCTCCTCATCCCACTGTCATAAGAATTATCCCCTCTCCCAGGGGTGGGGGGGGGAATTTTGCAATCCCTACCCTCCAGTCTCAACCTGAAGCCCTCCCCCTTGCAGCAGCACTCACAGCTATGACATCTGCAAACTCCCTTTCGATTAATTCTTTCATCTTCTTTCGGCTGAGTTTGGAGCAGTCTCCATCTTCCTCTGCATGTTGGTGAAAGACGCTGATGATGATGGAAATGCTGTCTAAGAAGCGAGACATCTTCCTGCAGATTCAAGCAAGCCTGCAAGAAAAGGAGCAGACCTAAGGGTGGGAGATTTGCTTGTCTCTGGGCATGAAAAGGAGGGAGAATTGCTGGGGTCAGCCTACGCGTGTCAGGCTTTGCGCGACGTGCTGTGTGTCTGCTCCTGTGCCATGGCGAGCTCTATTTCACCAGAGGACTGGGAAGAAATTCAAATGCTTAGGGGTTTTAGTGGGATGGGGAGTGTCCTCCAACTTGTCTGTTGACGTCTTTGAATGACGTTTGATAGGGGATGGCAGGATGCCTGCATTTATGGATCGCAGGGAGGGGACTGAGGATGATGACTCAAGAGATGCCCCAAGAACACATCCCCATGGGGCTACACCAATTACTCAGGTTTCCAGGACCCATGCTGCTGTCTCTGCCTGACACTGGGACACCAGCTTCTCTGGAGCAGGTTAGAGGATGTCTAACACAGCGCTGGCATGGCCTGAGACAAGATCTAGCTGGGTCAGAGAAGGTAGAGTGCTTATAGGGAGTTAAAACAAGCCCTGTGGCTGATGCTCCTGTCACCTGTAGTAATGCAAAACAATCGATAAAGGTTTCTTTATAGCATGAGGTCATCAGCAAATAGACTTTAGCCAGAGGGCAGTCAGGTCACCTAAGTCAGAGTTACTTATTTAATTTTACTGGGATCTGCTTGGCAGAAAGCAGTGCTCCTGTTGGAGCTTTGTGTCTGGAAACCTCAGAAGCTACCTCCTTCCTTCCTCCTCGCAGGATCCCCAAGCCTGTTATCAGGCCCATCAGTGCTGAGACCTCAGCTGGCAGCTGGGGAAGCTGAAGCTGTGCCATGTCTGCTTTGCTGCCTCTGTAACGTGCGCGCACGCATGAACACACGTGCACCCCTCCGCATCCCAAATCCTGGCTTTTGGTGTTTCTGTAGGAACCAGAAAATTTCTCCAATCTCTTAATTCTGGCTGGGAGCTGACTCCAGACCAAAGAAAAGCACAAAACCTGGCTCCCTCCCTCGTTTTCCCTTTGGGAAAAGCTACCTCTACCCATGGACCCACAACGAGAGCGTGAAGGTGTCCCAATAACAGAAATCAACACTGCACTGGAGAGAAACGCGAAAGACTCAGAAAATACTGTGGCAGGAAAGATGCTGCCACCCAACACAAATCCCATAGAAATAACATGTCCTTGCCCAGCAAAGTGCACGTTTTGGAAGGAGTGACTTACCCAAATCACCAAGGGGATCAAGTGGGATTCCTGTGAAGCCGTGCGGAGTGATCGGACGACCTGGGTGCTTTTATAGGGTCCTTGAGGGAGCTGCAGAAAGGAGACACCCTTTGTGGACGTTGTCCTGATTCATCTTTGGCCAAGCCCAGCTGCACCTTCACGTCCTCAAACGGGTTATTTAACTTATCATCCCCTTACCTATCATTTTAACCCAGAAATAGCAGTTGCCATGTGGCAATCCAGGCACTGGCTGGTTCCACCTAATCCAGACTGTAAAGTTATTTTACAGGCTGATTATATTTCAGATTTTAAAAAAATCTAGAGTAGCTATAAAGTGTATTTATGTATTAATGGGAGGGTTTATTTTTATATAAATGTGCGTTTGCATAGGTATGAATTTTTATATGTATAATACACACACGCAACACATACATAAAAATAGGACCAGAACGAAATTTTGAGGATGGGGACAGAAGGACTGATGGTGGCAAGGCACACTATGAGCAGATCAGGGACAGACGAGATCTGTATGACCTGTGGTCTTCGTACTGCAATACCAGAGATTATTTTTGTTCCCTTTTTGTGCAGTTCCCTCAGCACCTTGGACCTGAGGTCCATGGGGTTTGGGTCTGGTTTTCGCTCGCAGAAGGACAGAAGAAGACCAAAGAGCTATGAAAATGTTGAAATGCAGGTTCACAGCAGTGAGATCCCCAAATCCTCCATCTCTTAGCTTGTGTGATGTCCTTGGAGAACACGCTGCAAAATGCGTTGTATTTTTGGTAGCTTCTTATTAAGGAGCCTTTTTGTTATATTACCCAGGGTTTTGTTGGAAAAAGCCCAACCACAAGCAGAACATTTTTAAATGGTAAAGTTTGCAAAATGAATTTTCGTACAAGAAAATGACTGTTCAACAAGCAATGACTTTTCATTGAGAAAAATCACGATCAAAATTTATTCATATTAACTGCCTTCCATGAGTGACTTTCATTTCAACTTTGCTTGATCTTTAATTAAAAATAAAAGCAAAAACCTCTCTGCTGAGAGGTCGATTCATGTTGAATCTTCATCTGGTTGCCCTAGGCAGCTCCCGCTGTAATTACTTCTACAACCTCCTTTTTTTTTTTTTTTTTTTTTAAAATCTTTTAACAGTAAATTAATTAGAGACCAACTGGTTTCGTTATTCACCCCGAACTCTCTCACTGCACAGAGCAAATAAGGAAGATACCAGCTGTGCCACCTGGGCCCCTGCTCTTGGTTTTGGAGGTAGGATGTTGCCTTGACACGCACGATGGAGACATTGCAGAGAGCCTCCAGAGCATGAACTTGTCACGCAGCCTTGGGTGAGTGGCTCATCTGGCCCATCTCTAAGGTAAGATCATACTGGGTGTAGGAGCCTAATTAATTAGTGCTGGTAACACCTTGGGGATACTCATACAAGTGCGTACGAAGGATTGTTACTAACCATACTTCATTTTTGAGCTTTTTTTCAAGATTAAATTATACTTGTGCAAATTATACCCCACCTGTGGGATAATAATACCCTTGGGAAACTGTAATTTTATGGTAGATTGGAGTTATTATTAAAATTAGAGTATTACAGTGTGGCTTGGTGTCTTGTAACAGTCGGTAATCCCACCCGCAGGGGCTGGGGCAGCGCGGGATGGTTGAGTGCCGTTCAGGTATCAACGCAGGAGAAGGTACGTCGCGTTTCAGCCGTTCTTGCCCCCCTTCCCCATGCTTTGCTGGGTTCAAAGCAATGCGTTTCAAAGCACTGAAACCCCCTTTTCTCCAACAGCTTGGTTTTCCCCAAAAATGTTTTCATAAGATGGGACTTGGGGAGGTTTTGAAAAGCTGTTACCCAAGAGGGTGGGCTTCATCCTCTTGCTTCTTACCCAACTTTGCACCCATCCCTGTCAACATTTATACAGGGTGACCAAACTTGTATTTCATTTAATCTTAGAGGAACTGGGTTCCTAGTGGGGTGTATAAAAGACCTTTTCTCTTCCTACACCACCCAAGCTTGCAGGACTTTTAGGTATTTGTGTCAATGGGATAATTTTCGTGTTCTACTTAAAATGAACCAAAAAAACCCTCTCTTAAATTCAAATATGACGCTCCTGATGGTAAAAGTAGTGTTATTCAGAACACAGCATATAATTAACACGGCCCTAACAGGACTTGCCTGAACTGGGAGGTCAGTTTTTTATTGATGCTGCAAAAGGTGGTGTTTGATGGACAGATAGACTATAGAGGAATGGTTGGGTCTGGTGATTTTAGAACCTAAGCCAGGACTAATAAGAAGCAAAGAGCTATTGGACAAACCTCTGAGACCTGGAGTGGGGCCAGAGGAGGCCACAGAGTTGCTGGGAGGGCTGGAGCCCCTCTGCTGTGAGGACAGGTTGAGAGAGTTGGGGACGTTCAGCCTAGAGAAGAGAAGGCTCTGGGGAGACCTTAGAGCCCCTTCCAGTCCCTCAAGGGGCTCCAGGAAAGCTGCAGGGGGTGCATTCTTGATCAGTGAGGGGAGTGATAGAACAAGGGGGAAGGGTTTTAAGCTGCAAGAGGGGAGATTGAGCTGAGATCTGGGGAAGAAGTTCTTTGCTGTGAGGGTGGTGAGAGCCTGGCGCAGGTTGCCCAGAGAAGCTGTGGCTGCCCCATCCCTGGAGGGGTTGAAGGCCAGGTTGGATGGGGCTTGGAGCAACTTGGTCTGGTGGGAGGTGTCCCTGCCCAGGGCAGGGGGAGGAACTGGGTGATCTTTAATGTCCCTTCCAACCCAAAGCATTCCATGATTCTATTTCACAAGAAAAATTGAGTTCTCTGGAAAATGTAATGTTTTGAGGAATATCTCAGAGGGATTGGTGTTTTGACAGGTGCTGAAATTTAAGTCTTGACTCCCCCATTGTGAGTCCACAGCTGTCATGAGGTAGGTCAGAACATATTTTTGCTAATAGCTGTTATCAGTGGTAGCGCAGACTGGTGTACTTTGTGTCTAATACATTAGGACTTTTAAACCAAATCATTTTTGTGATGTACATTCTGGGGATAGTTTTGAAACGCTGGTTTTTCTGATTCAGCGCTCAGCAAATTGTGAAATTCTGGGGTGTCCCAGAGGAATGACGTTTTATTTTCCAGTGAGGTCTCCGCGTGCTGCTTGTCACTGGCCACAAAGCAGGAGGTGCGGGTGCATTTATCATGTGCTGATTTTGCTGATAGGTGGCAAGCGAAAGATAGCATGGTGAAAAACAGGCTGAGCATCACCCTCCCTGCGGGCTGCTGAGTCCTGGGCCTGCCTGGTGGTCCAGCACGTCTGAACCCCCTAATGAACCCCACTGACTTCACCAGACTGCTCATGCCCTCGGAGTTACCCACATTCCTATGTGCACGTCTGGGCGAGTGCCCGAGGACCTGGTACCCCAAACTGCCTGAGCTGACTCTGAGTTTGAGATTGGCTCCGTTTGTGCACGGTTTGTGTGTCAGCTCTTTCTCTCTGACCTCCCAGTTGTTGCTGGGACTGGATGTACCCGAATAATCCTTTTTCCCATGTTTAATATATCTCCACTCCTTCCTTTGGAGACTTCCATAGCTAATAGGGATTTTTGATCTTCATAGCATGCTCCACATTCCCCTTGCTTCTGGACTATTAATAAAGTGAGGTTAAATAGGACAAAGCCCTCCCATTCAGCATTAAGCAGCTGTTTGTTCTTTCCACAGCAGACATGAAAAACGCCCCGGAGCAGATGGATGCCGAGAGGAATCTGTTCAGGTCAGCCATGCTGTTGTGTTAATCCAGACTTTCTACCCCCTCTGAAGACATCTCTCGCCGGGATGTCACATCCCTGCCCGCGGGGAGTGATGGATTCACCTCGGCTAAAAGGCAAAGGCGGCTGAGAGGCAGCTCCTTTAGGTTTTCCACCCCCACAACGTGCCTGCCTCTTTGCAGCCACCCCTCCACCTGCACCCTGGAGCAATCTGGCCACGTGTCATGCACGGGATGGATGCTCATGCAAGGGACGGGCCACATTGTGTCACCCTGGCTGTTTGCTCAGAGCCGGGTTGAGGGCACGGACGGCAGGAACACACCGGGACACTGTGCTGTTTTACCTTCAGTTTTATTACTTTGCTTACACGGGCAGAGGCAGCCTGAGACAGGGTGAGAGGGACTAGGGTCTCTAGTCATGAATAGCTCAGGACAAACCAGGGGAGGTGAAGCCCAGGATCAATAAGGAATTGGACAAGGGATGACAAATAGAAATGCAAAAAACAGAATAGGACTGGACAAAATGTACCCCCTCACAGGGAGCAACAGCCTCACTTCGACTTGCCTTTACTGCTGTGGTGGCCACTGGTACAGAGACTGCAGGACCTGTTGGTCGATAACAGGTTGTTTGTGTTGATGAGTGTCTTGGTGCTGTTGCACTGGACCAGACGGAGCCTCTGCCCCGCTGTGCTCCTGTTCCAGCACCTTGGATTCAGGGAGCCAGTGGAAAGCTGGGTCATGGTGTGGTCCCCAGGGCTTGGGATCCCGAAAGGGGCTTGTACCACGCTGAGAGGGCAGCAGCTTCTGGGTCTTATCAGGGTTGGAGGCCTCGCAGACCTGGGTCTTGTTCTTTGGGTCTCTTCCTCGTGTCTCAGAGGGACAATTCAGGTCCTTCTCTGCTGATTCTGTCTCTGGACTCTTATGCTGGTTTGAGCCCTGTCCTGGTGCCTCAGTTTCTTTGGTCTGGTGGGTTTTTGGGTCCTGTTTTGGTGTCTCGATCTTTTCAGCCTTATGAGTATTTCTGTCCTGCCCTGGGTTTGCAGTGTCCAGGATCTCACCTCTCTTTGTGTCTCCTGGTGCTCCAGTCCTGTCATCCTGATGGTTGTCCTGCTCTTGCTCCTTCGTCTTACCCTCCTGGGTTTGATGGTTGTCCTGGTCCTGCTTTGGTGTCTCACCCTCTTGGTTTTGATGGTTGTCCTGGTCCTCCTCTGACGTCTCACCCTCTTGGTTTTGATGGTTGTCCTGGTCCTCCTCTGACGTCTCACCCTCTTGGTTTCGATGGTTGTCCTGGTCCTCCTCTGACGTCTCACCCTCTTGGTTTTCATGGGTGTCTTGGTCCTCCTCTGGTGTCTCACCCTCTTGGTTTTCATGGGTGTCTTGGTCCTCCTCTGGTGTCTCACGGGTGTCCTGATCCTCTTCTGGTGTCTCACCCTCTTGGTTTTCACGGGTGTCCTGGTCCTCTTCTGGTGTCTCACCCTCTTGGTTTTCATGGATGTCTGGGTCCTGTGTCTCAGTGTCCTGACCTTGATTGTTCACACCCTGCTTGGGGACCCGCTGGTTGTGGGAGACCCTTCCCGCTATGCGCAGCCCTGGTGGCTGCTCCCCACCTGCCTTCTCTCCCTCTGTTGGCTCTTGACCATCTTCCTGCCCCTGGCCGGGCTGAAATGGTTTGTAACAAGCCTTGGCTGTGCGGAAAACCAGGCTGAGCAACTCTCTGAAGTCAACCCTGCGGTTGCTGTCATCATCCAGGAAGCACAGCACCTTCTTGATGGTTTTGGGGTCCTGGGGGTTCTGGAAAGAGACAAACAGTGTTGGCAAAGCCCATGAGCCATTTGTGCCTCCTCTCTAGGAGCACTCAAGCAGTCGCAGGGCTGAAATCCAGCCCCATGACCCCCCCACACTGTGGCTTGTGTTACTTCCCACACCAAGCTGTACAAGCTGATGGCTCTGGGAGAAGGAACAGCCGCTTCTCTTCCCCGCAGATCCTGGGATTTGAAGGCATCTGTGCCTTTCCCAGGCAGCCTGGTGTCCTGTGCACCCTCCCAGGAATTGCCTGGCTTTACCAATCCCAGCCCTGCAGCCTGAAGGTGCCAGTGGTGGGGCCAGATCCTCACCTCCATCACATCCTCGAATTCCTGCTCAATGAGCTGCCTCAGCTCCTCCCTGCTCAGGGGGCTGCAGTTGCCATCACTTTGGTCACAGAGGTAGAAAGCAGCACTGACGTTGTGGATATTTTCCTTAGTCTGGGCCATGTCCCTGCAAAACTGAGGCAACCTGCGAGAAAAAAACAGAGAAAAAGGGGCTTTTTATTTTCTTTGCCTGGTTTTCAGATAAGTTGCTCTTGAACACCACAGCTGGACAGGCAGAGAGGAGCCAGAGAAGGGCACGGTAAAACAAAACAGTGTAAGGGAAGAGAAAGAGAGAGCAAGGAAAACACAGGTGAAAAATGGAACCCAGCTGCAGAGATGGCTGGGATTGAGGACCAGCAGGTGACGGTTGGAGAGGTGAGGGACAGCCAGAGCTGAGGGGGGAACACAGTGAGGGAGAAGAGAAAAAAAAATCCCATTTGACTTTTTCTGGAGAAGAGCAGAGCTGTGAATGGAGGTCGTCTCTTCTAAACCATGGACTAGTGTAAATCCAGATCTCTTTTACCATCTTCTTTTTTTTTTCCCTTTAGGAGAGCTCAGCAGTGGTAGCTCCAGGGACATCCTCACGGCCAGAAGGACCGGCTTTCCTGCTGGTAGCAAAGTCGGACAGTGTAAAAAGTGTGTCTGGGCTTACCTGGGCGAGTAGCAGGAGCGATGAGCTTCTTCGGGAGCGCAGTCTGGAGCCGATCAGCTCTCGGTCGTCTTATATAGAGTTCAGGATCACAGCCTGCATCTTCCCTAGGAGACACCCCTTCGACTGGGTGACCTGAAACATCTCGCACCCAATTACATTGTCAAACCCCTGTCTTCATTTGCCTCTTGC
This sequence comes from Numenius arquata, assembly GCF_964106895.1. Classification (NCBI taxonomy): domain Eukaryota; kingdom Metazoa; phylum Chordata; class Aves; order Charadriiformes; family Scolopacidae; genus Numenius; species Numenius arquata. Next base: position 1,471,533 of record NC_133602.1, on the reverse strand, counting down.
TCATTAACTTCTGCTCTGATGCTTTTCTCTGGAGTTAACACATGATCCTTCCTAAGCTTGCCCCACCTGCAGACACACTTCAGAGGAATTTAACAGAAAAGGCTATTTTTACCACTGGAGGATTTAGTTTAAGGTGATGCCTGAGAAACGCCCGGGACTCTTGTGTTTTGTGAGACGGAGATCCCCAGTGACTGACAGGCAGGGGAGGAGACCTCACGGGATGATTTCATGGTGAATAAAGAGAAAAGAACAAAGGAAAAAAAATGAGGATATTGTGATGCATCAAGAGGGATGTGATCGCATCAAGATTAATGTGATTCCTTCCAGAAACTCCCTCTTCTGATCCCGTCGGGGAGATAGGAATTGAGCAAAGAAATCTTTTTAGCAGAGAAATCTTTTCAAACAGTGCCACCAAGTGGCACTTGGAGCAAGACAGAGGGGTGACATGGCCTGTCCCAGAGCTAGCGAGCAGCTGGGGACTGTGAGCATGGGGGGCTGCAACCACCTCTTTACCAGAAGGGGAAACTGAGGCACACAGCAAGGAAGGGACTTCAACTCCTGATGCTGCATCCAGCACCAGTCCCCGCTGCAACCCTGTGGGTGAGGCCACCAGTGGGTTAATTGGGAGCCCCACAGGCCTAAATGCAGTTATTGCTGTTTGCTCAGGAAAATAAATTTTATACCCCCTTATGCTGTCCTATGGCCCCCCAGATGCTCCAAATGCAGGATGATATGAAATTTCCCAGGCACTTTGAGTGAGACTTGAGCTGTCCTCACTATAGCTTTCTATTTTTTAAAGTCCTTTTCTTGGCCAATATATGGTTAATAAGAAAGACTGGGGAAAAAAATGATATCAGAAATCCATGTAGCTTTGAAAGTACAAGGTGTTTTGGGCACAGAAAAGAAAACACATCCAGTTTTGTACTAAAAAAAAGCACTTTCAGGAAAATACCCCGGCTTGCTCTGTGCCTGGCAGGGGGAAGGTTCATGGGTCCCACTTGGTTTGTGTGAAATCCTCATAGGTGCATGGGGAAGGGCTGGGAGAGGAGAAATACAGGAGGAAACGGGGTCAGGAGGGCTTTGTGGGCTGAATCCTCGAGATCAGGGCTTCCTTTTCTCTGGCCAGTTCTGTCCAAACTATGCCCTTTCTTTAAGCTGAGAGGTTTCTCATAGATTTCAGTTTTAATCCCAGGTGTGATCAAGCAGCTCTTCTGTTAGCCCAGCAGGCAGTACCCACGGAGGAGCCATCATCTCCCTTTTCTTTCTTTCTTTCCCTTTTCCCAGTCCATCCACCTTCCTCTCACGTCTGCATGGAAACACACCACTTTCCTCAAACATGTGGCACGTTCACCGCTCATCTCCTCATTAAGCTGCAGTGAGGGTGGGGGGCAATTACTGGGGCACCTTGGAGCAGCAAAAGTGTTTGGGGTGTTCTCACTGAAGTTATTTCTGGTCAAACCCACCCAGATCCTGAGCAGGGCGGTTTCTCCTCTTGTAGACAACCGTAGACAATAACAGGTTTATGCTGTACAGGAGTTCATACGTGCTTTGTGAAGCAGAAAAGGTTAGAGGGTCAAACAATGTGTGAAGAAGTTAAAAAGCGCTGCAGAACACAAAAGAAGGAAAACACCGGTTTGAGGGGAGCTTGCAATAAATCAAGTTGAATCCAGGGAGGGGAGGGCAGGTGCTTCTGAGCCTTGGACTAATGAAATCACACCAAACCTCAGTGGTGCTGCCTTGAGAGCTGGGAAATAGGAGGTGGGGTGCTTTGCATGAGCTCACAGCTGGTTTGTGATGGTGTTGAGGGGTTTTGAAGAGGATTGGGATGGGGCTGGGAGGGGTTGCTCTCTGCAGAGGTCTGGAAAGAAGCTGAGCTTCCTTGGACCTCCTCAACAACAGGAAAGCAGCTTTTGTGCTGCTCTTTACCCTGGAAACAGCTCTTCCAGCAGAGCCAAATTGCTTAATACAATTAGCTCATGATGCCTTTGGCTGAGATAAAGCTTGAGCTCAAATTTCTCTGTTTTCACCCAATATCAAGAAGGGGTAGCAGCCTCCGAGGTTGTGCCCCATGTGCTTAGGGATTCCCACGTACCCCAAGACCTTCGAGCTGTGCTGGAAGGGGGTCATGAGCACCACAGCTCAAATTTTCGGGCAGGAGGGGCGGCATCTTCCTTTAACGTGATTGATCATCCTGTGATGCCGCCCGCACTTGAGAGAGGAATAAATACTTTGGGAATTTGTGTTCAAAATGCACGTTAATTGGGGCTGGCTCTCCAGGGAGGATTTACCATGGAGATATGGAGGTAAGGAGCACGGTGCGGTGGAGGAGGAAACAAGTCTTCAGCCCTTTGTTTACTTGGCAAACTCACTCTGCTAATATTCACAGGTCTTTGAGGTGTATTTGCTGAAGGAGCTCCATTTTCTGAGCTCACTTGTAGAAAATGTGCCGGGGCACTGGGCAAACCAGCTTCTCTGGATGGGCAGAGCACGGATCCAGGCTTAGGCTGCTGGTGAAACGCTCTCTGGTTGCTTCCTTTAAGCAGTTTGACCACTGACTTTTATCATTCCACATTTTCTTCTATTTCTTGGGCAAAAAGATATTGTAAGCAGGCTAGTCGGGGCATTCGCACGAGGGGCAGCTGAGGTTGCCTGGGCTGTGGACTGCCCAGCTGGGATGGGTTTGGACGAGTGACATGCACCAGGGCTGGGTGAAGCTGTGGGTGACACCTGGCTCATGGCAGCACTGGGACTTTGGCGTGGTCATTTGGAGCAAGACACGTCAGAAGAGCAGAAAAAAAGAGAAGGTCTGGAAAATGTAATTGTTAAGCAAGAGCTTTAAAATAATTTAGTAGCTGTTATTACCACTATGGTGATTGCTGAAGATCTAAAACTTGGGTTGTGCCTAAATTTCATAGAAACATAGAACGGTTAGAGTTGGAAGGGATCTGAAAGCTTATCCTATTCCCCACCCCCTGTCCTGGGCAGGGACACCTCCCACCGGACCAGGTTGCTCCAAGCCCCCTCCAACCTGGCCTTAAACCCCTCCAGGGATGGGGCAGCCACAGCTTCTCTGGGCAACCTGGGCCAGGCTCTCACCACCCTCAAAATAAAGAAGTTCTTCCCAATATCTAACCTAAATCTCCCCTCTTGCAGCTTAAAACCCTTCCCCCTCGTCCCATCACTCCCCTCCCTGATCAAGAGTCCTCCCCCCAGCTTTTCTGGAGCCCCTTTAGGGACTGGAAGGAAAGCAGATGAAGGTGACACTGGGAGGGATGGGGCACAGAAGAAGCATTGCCACCAGTCGGGGGAATGTGGTGAACGTCTGTCAGGCAGTAATGGCAGGGACTGGTGTTGAACTGGTGTTGGGTGCTAGGACTTCGGGTGTGTTTAAGGTTTGGGGCTCAAAGGGGTGGGAGTTAGGTCAGGACGGTCAGGTTTCCCAACAAAAAATAAAGCAGGAAATTACTGTTTATTCCTGAGTGGCTCTGATTGTTCCTGCTCAGCAGGGAAGAGCTGAAGTGTAGGTCAGTGCTGGTGGAGAAGGGAAAGTGCTGTGCTGAAGGTTTAATGGGAGAAAGTACTTAAATACGGGGTTTGGAGAGCTGGAAGGCTTCTGGGCTGGAGCGGATGGGGCTTGCTTTGGGAGGTTAAAAAAAAAAAAGCAAATAAATGCCTGGTTGGTGCCTGCCCTGTGCAGCCATGGGACCCCGAGGTTTTATCTGTGGTTATTGCCTTCTAACGTGCCTCCTTTGCCTTTTTTTTCCCCCTGTTGTTTCCTTCCTTCTTTTGCCTGCTGAGGGCAGTTCACACTGAGGTTCAGGCTTCCCTGCCTTTTCTTGCCTCCTTCCATCCACGAAAACACTGGAGCCCATTATACAGTGAGTTTTATCGCTACATCTATGTCATTATCAGGAATTAAGCTAATTGGAATAAAATGCTTTATTTTCCTATGCTGCCTAGGCATTTCAGCAAGTTATTTCTGTTGCAACCTTCTTTATTGCTAATTCATTGTGACATTAAGAAGTGTAATACATCAGCTTTTCTCTAATACACGTTTCCACTTTTTTACATGTTAATGAGTATATTTAACATATTTCTTCAGAGATAATTGGATTCTAAGACTCCCTGTGGTAAAGCACTGAAAAGCCAGCTAGCAATGCCTTTAATATCTAAAAGACACTTTCTGCATTTGAATAATCCCACAATTAAAATTAGGAATTAATCTCTCAGCTGAAACAAGGCTTTTGAGGATACTTTTCATGTTTTGAGACAGTTTTAATACATATGTTAACTGTACTTATGGAGAAGTTAATTAAAGCTTTCCTTTGCATTTTTACCCCAGAAGGCACAAAGAGGCCCAGGTATCTCAGATTATCTTGTTCCTCTCACCCATTGTTCCTCCTTGGGGAGGCAGGATTTGTCTGTGCTTCCTTTGCTCAGAACTTATCCAGTCGGCTGTTTTAATTCAAAACGTGGAAGCTGTCACTGAGTAAATTATTTTTTCTGAAGGTGCAAAGGAACTCCCAAGTTCACTTCAACAGGCCTAGGTCTGGAAAAGGACAGGAAATGATGATGTGAAGGCAGCCAACGCATAGAGTCTGAAATTCTGTATCTCAGTTCAAGCAAATCTTTAGCAATTAGAGGCCAAGAATAAACCTAACATGGAAATAGGGCAGGGAGGAAGGTGAGACAAGATTATCCCATGTTTACTGCTATGAAGATTTATTTCATATCTGCTTTCACTGTCAGGAGGAGGACCTCCCATGAGGCAGCAAGGCAGCCTTCATCCCAATATTTAGGAATGCTGTTAATGACCAAGACAAAATTAATCACGCAGCTACTACTCATTAGCTCCAGCCCAGAAGATTCTGAGTCCTGTTTTTTATCTGTCACCAGAAAACAAGCTTTGACACTGCCCGTGTGTTCCTTTCCTTTCAACTTCTCTGACGTCCAGCAGGACATGTCCTCCTGTCTTCCTGTGCTGTGCACCACCAGAGAACGCTGCGTGTGTGCACGCACGGTCACACGTGTACAGTGTGTGCTGTGGGTGCCACGGCCAACTGTGTGCATGCACAGACACACCTGTGGGCAGCTGGGACGCCATCCCCTCCCAGGAGGTCTGTTGCCTGCACCCAGACCTGGCTCAAACATGCTCCCTGAGCCAGCCACAGACTTTAGCGCTGGAAAATCAGCTTCTGGGCAGGGCTCTGGCCACGGACCAGCTTTTTGTGGTTGGGCAGGTGTAGTAGCCCAGGTGCGAGCACTCCTCTTTGATTTTCTTCCCCTACTCTATCACCCTGAGCTCAGAGCCGTGACTCCTGCCATGTGTGGGTACCATGGAGGCAGTCACAGGTCACGCCTGCCACCCATGGATCTTTCTGCCCACTGGCAGCGGAGGAGATGGGCTGGGACGGGATGGGGCAGTTGGCTCAGTTGTGGTCTCTGCCGGCTTCCTCCACTTGAAAGCTGAGGGTTTGGTGGAGACCTGAGTCACCTCCTGTGGCTGTGATGGAAGTGAGTCATGTGCTGCACTCATTTTGGCTGCTCCCCTTGGTGGTGGTGACAATTTCAGTGCCTTTTCCCGTTAGCTTCCTCACTGCCCAGCATATCAACGGGGGAATTTCTGTTCCTTTTGCCAGCTCGTTTTTGTGGGAAGCTACAATTTTGGGCAATGGCTTAAAGTCTTGGTTTAGTGTCTTCTCTGGTTGGGGTAGAAAGCTGATTTCTGCTGTTCTGGAAAGCAGCTCTGGTCACCAAGGAGTGACAGCAGGAGCATCAAGGACAGGTGAAGAGGAAGCAGCTAAGAAGCTCTCAGGGGTGGCTTCTGCTGCAACAACGGGAGCATTGTCCCAAGCAGAGGGTGGAAGGGGGCAGAGAGGACATGTTGGGAAACATGCCCCGATAGAACCCCACCAAAGCCAGGCTGGCAGTGTGGTGGATCTGGCTGGGCAAGGTGCTGCTGGGGAGGAACAAGGTGTTGAGTCGGGCTGCCAGCCGAGGACTGGAGTGGGTGCTCTGGGGCAAGACGGAGCTTGCCTTGGCAGGGACGTGTATCTGGTGGTGGAATGGCAGCCCTCAAGGAGGTGAACAGTACAGGTCTGGAAGCCGCTTGGACAAGGCGTCTGGGGTTGCAGGAGGGGGAAAGCTGGGCTGATGCACATAGTGTTGCCTGCAGGAACACAGCTCCTGACTGCCCTGCCCACTCCTCTCCTTCTATTCCAGGGAGATGTACAGACAGGGAAAATCACCTGCTTTCTTTTATTCATAGAGGTTCATCTTCCTTTAGCCAGACTTTCCCAAGAAATAAAACTTATATGCTCCCAATTTTAATATCCTAACCCATTATTTCCAAGCAAATTTGACACAGTGGCATGGTTCAAACAAATGCTGAATCTCTACAAGTTTCATGAAAATTAGCAGAGACTTGGTTAACTCTGCTGCAGTAGAAAGGACTAATCGGTTCTCCCTTCATTGGGCTGTTGGACACAGGACAGATGGAGGAAACCAGGCTCTACCAGTTCTGCCTGTGGCCTGCCTTGTTTAAGAGCAACAATTCTGTTTGTTTACCCTGGAAAGGCGGGTGTGGGGAAGGTGTGCTGGGCTCTGGCAGGCTCCCAGCCATTCGCAGAAACTTCTAGCCCAGGTGTATGTTTGTGCTGAAGTTTAGAACTGTGCCCTGCTCAAAATAGAGCCAGTCGCAGCCCACGGGCAGGAGTCGCCTGATCCTGAACCCAGGGGGATGCTGGACGGGAGCCTGAAAACCAGAGGAGAAAAAATGGGATGAAGAAATGGGGAATTCAGAGCTGATGTAGCAATGGTAGAACTCATTACTTTTGTTAAATGCTTCACTTAGTGCAGCTTGTGTGTGTTTTGAAGACCTGGGTGTGCTAAGGGGTGCTAACCTCTCTGCTTTTAGTAAAGGGTGGGAGATGCTGGTTTTGACTGGACTTCTCAGTCTCCTCTCCATGCCTGGAAGACCCTCTGGAGCTGGTGACTCAGGCCAGGAGAACATGGGCTCCAGGCTGGCACCGCTCACAAATGCAGACGTGCAGCAGTTGACCTGCTCTGAAGGACCGGCTTCCTAAAATGACTCACCCAGCTCCATGAAATAAGCAGTGCCAGCCCTGGGGTTCTTCTCATGGTCCTTCATCTCAGTACCAGCTGAGGTGGCCATATGCAAGCTCTCAGCCTTGTCGGCCGTGTCTGAGAAATGAGGCCCTTGACTTCCGTTTGCAAACAAAGTTTGGCTAAACCCAGGTTGGACGGGCTTTTGTCCTTTCCTTCCGCTCTGTAGGAAAGGGATAAATTGCTTGCTGATATGTTTGGAATGCCACAATCACACCTGATGCCTCTTTTCCAGCTGTACCAATTACACTCCACCCTGATGATGATGAGGTGTCACAAGGCAGGAGTAATGACAGATGAGTGAGGGGAGGAGATCATGGTGAGGGGAGCATGAGAACCGTCAAAGGAATGAAAAGCTGGGGGAAGGCCGTGAACAGGCTCCTCATGAGCCTTGAGACGCAAACACAGTCCATCCCCAGGTAACACAGACCAGTAAAAGGCTCTGGATGGATCTGGTCCTCTTCCTGCCTTGCTGCTTTACCACTGGCACTGCAGGCCTGGGACCGGGATCAGGGCAGCCCAGCCACAAAGACCACCTCTGCCTTGAACGAAGAAACACTCCCTGAAATTACAGTCAATGCACCCAACAAAAAGGAAAATTTTTTCTAGGTAGTTTTCATATAAAACATGACATATGTATGGCCCTGGATGGACTATGGGGTCCTTCAAAGAGCTAAAGAAACCTTCATCTTGGTCTTGAGGAACACCTCCAGCTTAATGACGCTTGAGGAAAGCAGACTCACTTCCTCACCTGCCGAGTGGCTGCTGGTGGTGGAGGAAATGGCTCAGTCTCCAGGTCTTGGTTTATTGTTGTTGGTAAGCACTCGGAAGCACCCAAGGTGACGCCAACAAGCTCTGAGCATCAGTAGATGGGTGTTTGAATGGCGAATGTGCTGGGCTGGAGCGTGCTGCGTTGGCATAACCATAAATGTTGGGGTTGCGAGGGGAAGCGCCAGTCGGGGTGGTGTGAGAGCGTAATGAGAAGTTATTTTTGTAACGAGATTATGTGGGAGAGGACAACAATTTGTAAAGGACAGTCTAGTCATAGGGTGTCAAAAGAGCATCTCATAACAAGTGGAGCTTATCTGGCTTCACAAGGGCATATTTGGTATGGCAGTAAATAGTGTTCCTCTGCTTATCATCGTCTCTGGTTCATCTTCAGTTCTCTTTTTTTCCGTTACTATAGGCTATCTTCACCCGTGCTTGATTTATAGGTGTTTCCAAAGCCTAACACTGCAGATCCAATCTAACTCTCGGAAGAGCCTTATTACAACATAATGGGTGATAGATATAGTTTCAGGCACAGTAATCTGGTGTAGTGTCTTGAGAATTATATCTGTTGATTTATTTACTGAGGAAAACCAGGAACAGCTGACAAACTTTTCAGATTCATCAAGATTTATCCCCTCAATCCAATAAACTGCGATTATTGCTACACTATAAAGACTCGCTTTAGCTCTTTGAAAATACACACAGAGCACTAACACATAGAGATATTTTATCTGATGTGCGTATGGAGGCAGAAAAACCCTTTCTAACAGAGGATGTTAAAGACCCAGCAAACAAAGTGCCATAATCCAATAAAAATGGCTTTAATTGAGCAGCTGTTTATGGATGCCTGGGCTGGTTGTCATCATTTTTCCAGGCTGTCCTGAGCTGGATCGGGCTTTTCCTGCAGCTGCAGCAAATTGCTGTATCAGCAAAAAGCAGCTGGTGACCAAGTGCCACCGGGAGTACGGAGAGCCCTGGATGCCAGCGCCAAGTCGGACAGGGCTGCTGGGCAAGAAATGACAGATGAGATATTAATTACACCACAGGCAGCTGCAGGAATAATTGGTGTATCCTCCCCCTCCCCGGTTTTTCTATAACTCTCTAAGAGATTTATTCACCTCCCACATCAGATTGGTGCTAATATTTACAGACGTAACTCCAGTTCCAGGGAAAGCTGTTGTGTGACAAAAACTTTTAATTATAGAGAGTTTTACCCAGTCTTCAGCTGGACATTGTGCAACAAAACTCTCATGTCTCAGCATTACTCTTCTCCTGGTGTTTTCTGCAACTTCTCTCTGCTCCGTGTTTGCTCTTTCTTCACCTTAAATGCCATCTGGCATTTTATATCTCCTTAAAAGACCTTTCTCAAACTATGTTAAAATGATGCCTTTAAGCTCCTTTTCTCAATATTCTCATAAAAATTTCAATCTAAAAGAGCATTAAAAAAGAGGATAGAAAACCCAAAGGCAAAATCATAACTGAATTTAAGACAGACTCTGAAAGTAGTTATTTATATGTGGGAAGTAAAAAGGTTGAAGATGATGAAACGAGTCCCTGTGAATGCAATTAATACTTGCATTGAACTTTTGCCATCATTATTGCAGTTAACATTAGGCAATAAAAATAAGAGCCATAATTAACAGATGATTGAAAAGTATTTTTTATTTAACATGAAGCAATTTTCTCTCTTGTTGTTACACATGGGAAACCAAGAGACTCACCAGAGGAGGTCTTGTCTTTGCGGGGAAACCTCTTCTTTGCTGGCTGGCCACTGATGTCGCTCTTATTTCTTGCCTCGCAGCCAGTTTTGACACCTGGAAAGGCACCGCTCCACGATGGCGGCGGTGCGGGTGTTCAGGCGGAAGGGTGCCCGCGGGGACGGGTGGGCGCTGGCATCCTTGGCTGTGCCCTTGGTAGACCTGGTGTCCGTGGGATCTGCAGTGCCCTGGGGTGTGCACAGCTCCACGCTGCCCTGGGGTGTGCACGTCCCCTTGGGTTCTGCGACGCTCTGGGACACACAAGGCTCTGTATAAATCACGCTTTGGGGTGTGCAGGGATCCACACATGTAACTGAGCACTGGTCAGGGCAGGGATCACCAATGATCACACCCTGAGCACTGCAGGGTTCCTCTGGGCAGGTCTCGAGCACCTCAAGGGTGCAGGGCTCCACGGATGAGATCACATATTGCAAGGGGATGTTTTCCATGCAGGTCCCAACTGTCTCAGGGCTGCAAGGCTCCACTGGCAAGACGGCTTGCTGGAGGGAGGAGGTCTTCGCACAGGTCCCAACTGTCTCAGGGATGCAAGGATCCATTGCTGAGGTTGCGTGCTGCACGGTGAAGGTTTCCACACAGGTCCCAGCCATCCCAGGGATGCAGGGATCCACCGGTGAGATCTCATGCTGGAAGGGGAAGGTTTCCTCACACGTCCCAGCTTCCTCAGGAGTACAGGGCTCCACCACCAAAGCTGCAGGCTGGCATGGGAAGCTGGTCCCTCCCTTGCTTTGAGGGGCGTCACAAGGGATCACTGCTGGGCACCCACAGGCACACACACATAGGGGTGCGCAGGTGTCCCTGGGCACGGGGACAGCAGGAGGTGGGCAGGTGAGCCCAACCTGAGGGCAAGCCTCCAGGCAGGTGGCTGCACCCTGACATGAGCAGGGGTCCACCTGGAAAGAAGTCTGCTCAGGACAGGGCTGTGTGTCCTGCACGGGGCAGGCATCCAGGTCCACCACGGCACACTGGGATGGGCACGTGTCGGTGCATACAGCCTCCCCTGCGCAGGCAGGAGGAGGCAGGCAGGGCACCTCGGACTGGGAGGACATCTTTCCGCACTGCAGGCGAGCCTGCAAGAAAAAGAGCAATTTGGTGTGTGCTCACCCAAAGCATCAGACACTTCATTTTCTTGGCTGGTGAATTCTTTGGCAAGACACTTGCAGTTTGTGCCACAATTTGGTCATGAAATAAGGACTGGAGAGAAATTTCTGTGGTTTATTTTTTTCAAACTCTGCAACTGCTCCTTATGAAAAGAAGCTTGGTCATTCTGATTTTCTGTATAAACTTCCAAACTCAGCTTTTCTTATTAAAATCTGCTTTCAGCGAAACAATTTCACCCTAAGAGCATTTTCTTGTGCAGATAGCAGTGGATTTGATTACCGCTTTCAGCAGGTTTATAAACTCCAAGTTAATCCCCTCTCTTTTCCAGACCTTCTCTCCTTGTCCTGAAACTCCCTTGCAGCAGAGAGAATACCCATCTCGCAGCAGCTGTGAGAGGAGCAGCTATCACTGTCCCACCTTTACCATGGCTAAAAGCAGCAACAGGCTAGACAGGTAAGAGAAAGACATAGTTGTTCAGGTTTACCATGAGGCGGGAGCTCTTACCTGGGACCTTGGCCACTGCCGTCTGCGATGCCGCAGTCACTTCACCGCTTCGATGGTATCTACATGTAGAGCAGTTTCGGCTCCTGCCTGCCGTGTAGGTGCTCAGGGAGCAAGGCGGTGTTTTAGCCCTCTAAATCCAGTGCTGAGGCAGCAGGAAACGTTTTGCAGGGTATCCGTGGGAATGACAGCAAAGTAAGTGCAAAGGAAGATCATTACTCTTTCAAACCCTTATCACCGAGGAGGTGCAAGAGCCAATAAACAATTTCCCTTACGCAGCTGGTAGCAGTAATCTATTTCGGCCAACAGTAGAAAATTAACAGCAGTAACAGGCTCAGATCTGTACAATCCCGAAGATACTTACCCAGCTCAGTATCAGCAAATAAAGAGGGTGAGCAGACACGGCAGCTTTAACCTGGGATCTGCCTTGTATATTCAAGAGCTTGGCCTCTGGAGATGAGGTGCCCCAGGCACAGAGACAAGTTATCCTTTACTAACCCAGCCCTGCTCCGCCTCTACCCTCTGATGGATTATTTGACTAATTATTTTTCGTGGAAACCGGCTATTTCCGCGGCTGTAGCATAACCTCGAGTGAGCAAAGATGGCTTGCCACTTCACGTGTCCTTTATGGGGCTGACGTCAGAGAAGAATTTGGGAAATGAATGGACTCCCGGCTTGCTCTCAAATAGTCGCCCAGTCATGGGTCAGTTTTTCTGTGACGGTAAAACATCCTCCAGCCCAACACCTCATGTGGGCCATTAGAGACAGGATGGGATGTGGGATCTGGGGGATTCTTTTATTTTTAGCAGGTCTGACCTCTTTCTGTTGCCGCTGCTGTCCTGTTCGGATGCGGTGGAGCTGGTGCTAGTGTCCTGACATGCTTCTGGAAACTCTTATATCATTGCTAGTCTCGTGATGTTTTGCATTTTTTCCTAAAGCTCTGACTCAAGTAACAAAACACGACTCCATTGCCATGATGTTGCCTTTATCCTCTTGCAGTTACCCCCCCTGGAGAGCCGACAGGTGATAGGATCCTTTTCCCTTCAGCCCCCAAGTTTACCAAAATCAGCTGTATTATACTAAAGGTTAATTCAAATCACTGCAGTCAGCAGCGAGTTGGCAACCCAAGTGGTCCTGCATCCCAAATTTATTTATGTTAACTTAAATAACCAAAAGCTACTCCACGGACATTCACATTTAAAGGGAGAATATGGTGCAGTCACAAGAACTCACCTTCGTCTCCAGATGATATAAGCCCTCGTCTCCACATGCAAGTAATACTGGTTCAGTGTTTGTGTCACCAAGTGACTTAAGGCTAGTTTGGAGTGAGCAGAGAAGGAAGTTTCAGAGCCTTTGATCTCTCGCAGGCAATGCACTCGGTGGTTCTCCCTTCTCTCTTATAATGAGGGATTTTCAGACAAGAGCATCTTGACTGGGCTGCAGTTGTGGCAGGCAGCATGACTCCGTGCTGCGGCAGTCGTGCACAGTTCACTATCTTTAGTGAACGGTGTATCTGGGTCTCTGTTTAACCTTTTGTATGACAGAAATGTGCACGGCAAACCAAAAAGGGCCACCACCACAGACACGGTAGTCAGAGCAGCAAACACAGATAGTTCATCACCTTGGAGTGTCGCTGCATAGAGATGGGCCATGACAGCAGATGTCCTGGAAGGACCCTAAGTGACAGTGAAGATTTTAACATAATGTGAAACCTTCCCCAGCTGCCAAACTGTTCAAGGCCAGGTTGGACGGGGCTTTGAGTAACCTGGTCTAGTGGAAGGTGTCTCTGCCCATAGCCGGGAGGTTGGAACTAGATGAGCTTTAAGGTCCCTTCCAGCCCAAATCAGTCGATGATTCTATGAAATTTTGGTTATGCTGGTGTACTGCACTTGGTTGAGGATTAGAGATGTTATGAAGCTGCCCAGAAAACTTGGGTGCTCCCATGTACTGGGCTGCACTCTCCAGTGTACACCAGCAGGTACAGGGGAGTGAGTGCTCTCCTCCATCTGGCACACGTGAGACCACATCTGGACACTGTGTCCAATTTGGGGCCCACAATGCAAGACAGACTCCAGCAAACTGGAGTGACTCCAGTGGAGACCACCGAGATGGTCCAGGAGCCTTGAGGAGATGACAGATAGGGAGAGGTTGAAGGATCTGCTTACCCTGGAAAGGAGGAGACTTAGGGGACATTCTGGGAGCCCTTTCGGTTATTTAAAAAGTATTAATGGAGAGGCTCTTCTCTGAGGTGGCCAGAGACAGGGTGAGAGGCAACAGTTGCAAGTTACAACAATGGAAATTCTGGCCAGATTATTGGGAATAAAGTTCTCAGTGGGAAGGATATTGTGTACTGATGAGAGCAAGCAAACCTGTACAGTAGAGCTGAACAAAACCACCTATGGAGTCCTTTCCCATCTGTAATCCTGGTCTGTATGGATGTCTCAGGGGAAGGGGTAGGAACATGTACCAAATCAACGTTTATCGAAACAAAGCTTAATTCCGAGGGGGATTGTTTCCAGGATGTATCATCAGTTCCTTGTTCCACATCCCCCATAGGAAATACGTGGATCAGGAATTCAGGCTTGCAGGCAGCAGTCATAGTGCCGCATGTACCACCACAGTGGCCAGGTTTCATTAAAAATTATAATGTAAGCAAGTAATTTAAGGATTGGAGGTGGAGCAGGTCTGGATTATTATAAATTTTATTTCCATACCCCTGAGGTGTCTCACTTCCGGAGACACGGACACTGAAATCATATAAAAGGATTCATATTGTAGTGTTTCTCAAGCCGTTTTGGTTTCATTTGCTAGTTGCTGGTGGTGAATTGGGTAAGTCTCTCTCGGCTTACTTAATGTATGGCTGGGGTTATTTAATTTTAAAATATTATCTGCAGAAGCAATATAGAAGACTTAGGAGTGCTTCTGCTTACTGAGATTTGCGTATGGTACTTATCAGGCAGCTGAGGTAAGGGTAAATATTCATTCCATCTTCTACCAGTCTTTATTTGCTGCGTGTTTTGCAATTGCTGTGCATTCTCCATCAAGACGCATCTCAGGGTAGCTGAGAGCGGACTAACCTCTCTCTCTTTCCCCAATGACATTGCTGCCCTGTTTTAACCAGGAAATTATTGGGTTTGAGAGAGATCAAAAGGCAAGGCTAGGACTTCAAAGGGAAAAAGTGGGAGGGAAGATAAGAAGTGGAGACTCTCAGGCTGCAAGGGTAAGCAATGCCTGGAAGGAAGTCTGGATGAGAAGAACCAGGAGGACTTCTGTGGGAGAGGTGGGAAGGCAGCTGCGCTGTGAGCATCAGATCCTTTGCTGGTGGAAGTTCTCCGGCATGAAGGCTCCACTCATGTTCTCTAGCTGAGGACCTGCATGTGGATGGGGTCCACACCAGAAGCCTAATTAAGTCTCCTTTTCAGGTGGAAATAGGGAAACAATCTCAAAGATCTCATCCCAAAACAAGGGGAGCTGTGGACAGATGGGGACTGTCATGACTTCAGAACCTGCAATATAATCTAGACGAGTCCAAACAACACCTCTTTTCTTTCATGTTTTGAGAAGTTCTTTGAAATGTACACATATCCAGTAGCTACAAACTTGTCTAAAATGCTTTCATGTGGAGTTAGTGCCTTTCTATGGATTTCAGTTGTTTTTCCAGTATATTTTTCAGTTTTCTGTTGAAAAAAACTATAGTTCAACTCAGCGTATGAAATAGATTTGTGAAAGCTGAATGTCTCTCTTTTCCACAGAGTAAATTCCCTTCCTGCTTTCAGACGTTACCCCTCCCTCAAAGATGCAGTGCCGAAACGATTGCCAGCTGAGACAGCTCTGCCTTCCACCTCCCACCATCCTGGTGAAGACCTTTCCCGTGAAAAAATGCGTGGATCCCTGTGGCGCTGGCTGTAATGTCCAGTGCTTGCCTCCATGTGTGGATCCCTGCTGCTATGGCGGGGTTCCTCAGGGCACCACAACTTACGTGAACCTGAGTAATCTCGGTGTGACACAGGCTGCCAGGTGCGTGGATCCCTGCTGCCTTGGAGTCACCACATGTGCACCTCCGTGCTGTGAGGAGGTGACCAAGTGCATCACCACATGTGTGGACCCATGTTGCTGCAAAGTGACTGAGTGCAGCACCAGATGTGAAGATACATGCTGCCAGGAGGTGACCAAGTGCACCACCAGATACGTGGACCCCTGTTGCCAGGAGGTGAGGAAGTGCACCACCACATGTGTGGACCCCTGCTGCCAGGAGGTGAGGAAGTGCACCACCACGTGTGTGGACCCCTGCTGCCAGGAGGTGAGGAAGTGCACCACCAGATGCGTGGACCCCTGCTGCCAGGAGGTGAGGAAGTGTACCACCACGTGTGTGGACCCTTGCTGCCAGGAGGTGAGGAAGTGCACCACCACGTGTGTGGACCCCTGCTGCCAGGAGGTGAGGAAGTGCACCACCAGATGCGTGGACCCCTGCTGCCAGGAGGTGAGGAAGTGTACCACCACGTGTGTGGACCCTTGCTGCCAGGAGGTGAGGAAGTGCACCACCAGATGTGTGGATCCCTGCTGCCAGGAGGTGAGGAAGTGCACCACCACGTGTGTGGATCCCTGCTGCCAGGAGGTGACCAAGTGCACCACCACGTGTGTGGATCCCTGCTGCCAGGAGGTCACCAAGTGCACCACCACGTGTGTGGACCCCTGCTGCCAGGAGGTCAACAAGTGCACCACCACGTGTGTAGACCCCTGCTGCCAGGAGGTGACCAAGTGCACCACCACGTGTGTGGATCCCTGCTGCCAGGAGGTCACCAAGTGCACCACCACGTGTGTAGACCCCTGCTGCCAGGAGGTGACCAAGTGCACCACCACGTGTGTGGATCCCTGCTGCCAGGAGGTCACCAAGTGCACCACCACGTGTGTTGACCCCTGCTGCCAGGAGGTGACCAAGTGCACCACCACGTGTGTGGACCCCTGCTGCCAAGAAGTGAGCAAGTGTGTCACCAAATGTGTTGACCCCTGCTGTCAGGAAGTAACCAAGTGCACCACCACATGTGTGGACCCCTGTTGCCAGGAGGTGACCAAGTGCACCACCAGATGTGTGGACACCTGCTGCCAAGAAGTAACCAAGTGCACCACCAGATGTGTTGACCCCTGCTGCCAAGAAGTAACCAAGTGCACCACCACATGTGTGGATCCCTGCTGCCAAGAAGTGAGCAAGTGCATCACCAGATGTGTTGACCCCTGCTGCCAGGAGGTCGCCAAGTGCACCACCACGTGTGTGGATCCCTGCTGCCAGGAGGTCACCAAGTGCATCACCAGATGTGTTGACCCCTGCTGTCAGGAAGTAACAAAGTGTACCACCACATGCGTAGATCCGTGCTGTAGACCTGTGACCAGGTGTGCCACCAGGTGTGTGGATCCCTGCTGTGGAGCTGTCACCAGATGCACCACTAAATGTGTGGATCCATGCTGTGACAGAGTGACCAAGTGCACTACCAGGTGTGTAGACCCATGCTGTAGTGAAGTGATTAAGTGCACTACCAGGTGTGTGGATCCCTGCTGTAGAGAGGTGACCAAGTGCACCACAAAGTGTGTAGATCCATGCTGCAATCGAGTGACCAAGTGCACCACCAGGTGTGTGGATCCATGCCGTAGAGAGGTGACCAAGTGCACCACCAAGTGTGTGGATCCGTGCTGCGATAGAGTGACCAAGTGCACCACCAGGTGTGTAGATCCATGCTGTGGACCTGTGACCAGATACACCACTAAGTGTGTGGATCCATGCCGTGGAGCTGTCACCAGATACACCACTAAGTGTGTGGATCCATGCTATGGCAGAGTGACGAAGTGCACCACCAGGTGCGTAGATCCATGCTGTGAAGTGACGAAGTGCACCACCAGGTGTGTGGATCCCTGCTGTAGACCTGTGACCAGATGCACTGCTAAGTGTGTGGAGCCATGCAGCGGGCAAGTGGCTAAGTGCACCACCAGGTGCGTGGATCCCTGCTGCAAGGAAGTCACCAAGTGCACTACCAGATGTGTGGATCCCTGCTGTAGTGAGGTGACCAAGTGCACCACCACGTGTGTGGATCCCTGTTGTCAGGAGGTCAACAAGTGCACCACCAGATGCGTGGACCCCTGCTGCCAGGAGGTCACCAAGTGTACCACCACGTGTGTGGACCCCTGCTGCCAGGAGGTGACTAAGTGTACCACCAGATGTGTTGACCCCTGCTGCCAGGAAGTCGCCAAGTGCACCACCAGATGCGTGGACCCCTGCTGCCAGGAGGTCACCAAGTGTACCACCACGTGTGTGGACCCCTGCTGCCAGGAGGTGACTAAGTGTACCACCAGATGTGTTGACCCCTGCTGCCAGGAAGTCACCAAGTGCACCACCACGTGCGTGGAACCCTGCTGCCAGGAGGTCACCAAGTGCACCACCACGTGCGTGGAACCCTGCTGTGGGGGCGTTCAGGCTGTTACGAAGTGTGTGGATTCCTGTCCCACCGCCTGCGTTACACAAGCCACCCCCCGGTGCAAGGGTGTGTGCACCCCTGCCTGCGGCCGCATCTACTCCATCACCTGTGCAGATGTTTGCCCTCGTAAATGCATGGCTCCTTGAGAGGTTGCGTGTGGGGGCTCCTGTGGCAGGAGTCTCCAAAGGCTAAGGAATGAAAACGGTTTACAGATCCCCGAACTTGCCAACGTCTTCCTCACATCTTTCCTTTCCTAATGCCCTTCCTGTCCTAGGAAGTGCAAATCTTCAAACGGGTTTCCTTATGTTCTGCATCATTTCTACTATATTTACCTCAAGCACAATGCGTTTCCTTGTAACATGTAACTAATTGATTTTGTGCCCCCAGGGATATTGTCTGGGAGAGAGATTCTGTGATTTTTCTTTGCACTGGTGTGGATGGAGGAATTTCCACATTTGTTCTTTCTTGGCATCTTCTCCTTTTCTTGTATGAAGCAATAAAAAAAATATATATATCTTGACATCAGTTGTCTGCAAGTGTTTCCTTCACTTTTGCATTCCCCCAGACTCATGAGTTCCCCTTTTAATTTCTTCCTAAAAGCCTGATCTCTTGGAGTGGCAGCTCCATCTAGAATGTGTGGGAAGGTCTACGGCAGTAGCCGGAGACCTGGGACTCATCTGGGCTATCCCAGATCGTCACTGGGAGAGGGGATGCTGTACCTCACGAGGAAGCACTCCTCTCACATGGTTTTGAGAAGACTTTGAAAACCCAACCGCTTGCTGAAGTGCTCCTCCAAAGCTGGAAGAGCTCAAGGCCGGCTGTGGCTGCGTCCCACAGGCAGAAATGAAATGTTCCTTTAGGAGCAAGGGGTAAATAAGCCACTAATGAGGGAAAGATGAGCAGGTCTGGGAGACTGTGCCTCGTGACTGTCACCTGTGTGTCAGAGGTCCTATCTCAACCTTTTGCAATCACCTTCTATTTCTGTGTCTCTGGTGGCAATTGGGCAAGCCTCATCCATTGGGGAGACTGACATGGATTCACCCACCACTGAATTCTGCAGGAATATTATTAGTATTAGCAATTTGAACAATTTTGGTGGCCCTCCATGAATATCTGCTAACGGGATCCCAGTGCTTCCTCCCTAGCACCACATTGGTTTGCTCGAGAGTGGGCAACATCCTCAGGGACTCGAAGTTGCCCCACGATACATGCCAAGGGTGTCTCTGCAGGTTTCCAGTGTGGAGCTGGTGCAGAGTGGGATTGGCAACCGCTGAAGGGAGGAGGGATGGGGAGACAGGCTGCGGGGGAAGCTGCTGAAGCAGCAGACATGGGCGCAGCTCTGTCTGCGAGCACCCACTGCCTCCTTCTTTAAAGGTGCCCCGGGGCACGTGGCTGGTGACTAACCTGCAATTATCGCTGTCTCACTTTTTTTCTAGGAGAGGAGTCTGACCAATAGTGGGCCATGATAAATCATACCCAATGGACGTGGCATTGCACGCAGGCTGGGGAAGTCCGGCCTCACACAAATTGTCCCACCCTCACAGCTCCTTTGTTTCCGTCCTCCTCTCTCAACCTGTTGTGGCTGCCCCTGGCTCTCGCCACTGGTTGTGCAGCTCTCACCACGGCGGTGTCTGGGCTTTGGCGAGGGCTCTAGGCGTTACCTAAGCACAAATACTACACAATAGAAATCCCAAACCGATTGGGGCTTCCTAATCGTCCCTGCGGAGGTCTGATTTGACTCCAAAACTCCTTTAAAACTCATTGTAAATTCCTGTGCAACAGACAATTTCCTTTGCTCCGGCTCCCAAATAAAATGGAACAATCTTCTGGGAAATAAGAAACTGCAGGTGGAAAAAATGGCATTCCGATAAGATTTGCCCTTAAACTATTTCTCTGTAGCATCCTTCTGATGGCATGAAGCTTGCATTATATTTAATCCTTCATATGAACATAGAAATTCAGATTTTAAAAGGCTGAGAGCCTTTTAGCGGAGAGCAGAGACTTCATTTCCAGGTGAGCATCACAGGATTGTGCCATAGGAAGAGAAACAGATTCCCTTCCTCCCTGAACACCTGGAAACACCTACACCTATGAAAACACCTACACCCTGAACACCTACACCTATGAACCTGTTATCACAGTTTGGGAGAAAATTGCTGTTCAGCATAAGCAAATGTAATAGGGCCACAGTTCTTCCTCTGTCAGGCAACTTTCTCTGAGCTCTAAAATGTATTCCTCAGAGATCAGGACACAGTTTTATTCAATAATGTGAAAAAACCTAAGGAAAGCTAGATACCTGGTCAAAAATATTGAGAAATCACAGCAAATATCTGCAATAGAAGGCAAATGATAAAACAGATGAGGTTTTTTGCTTTTTTTTTCCACGATCACAGCTAGTTCCTCTTTTTCAGATTTAATTGCATTCAGATGCTCACTTATCATTCTTCATGGAGCACTCACCTTCCTGAGTAAACAGGAAAAGAGGCGGATAGTGCCGTATTTGGGTTCCTCTCAGCCCCAGAAGTAATGATCTAATTACTTGATCAAATAGTCCCCGGGGCATGGACTAGACAAGCCACTTGTTTTCCTGTGAGTTGCTAATTGCATCCTGGACTCAGCCTCCTGGCATCTCAGCTATGCAGACGATTTCCAAAGCGGCCGGAGCCATGGACCAGCAGCCTGGAGACCAGCCCAAACTGGAAGCTGCCCTGGGTGCTGGATCACACCCTCGCACCTTCCCTGGGGAGTTGTGGTAGGGGATGACGAGAGGGGAAAGTCGGATGTAATGAAGGCCCAGCCTTAAAGATGTAATTGCAACAAAGTGCAGGAGAGTGGGCTGGGAAGGACTTGACAGGATGAGAATATGGGGAGAATCCTTGATTTCTATGAAAATGCTTTCCTTGCCAAAATATGGGTACTGTAAAATGTACTATATGGGATGCTAAACATAAGTGAAATGAAATCCCTGATGTTGACCAGTGCTGGATGCCACAGATGCTTATTGAGGAGGCTTTTAGTTAAACCAAGGGATGCAAAGAAATCCAGAGGTATTAGATTTTTAAAGCAAAGTGTTCAACCATTTATGAATACACATTTTTCTAGCAGAAATCCAGCTGAACCATAGAATCATGGAATGGTTAGAGTTGGAAGGGACCTTAAAGACCACCCAGTCCCACCCCCTGCCCTGGGCAGGGATACCTCCCACCAGACCAGGTTGCTCCAACCCCCATCCAATCTGACCTTGAACCCCTCCAGGGATGGGGCAGCCACAGCTTTTCTGGGCAGCCCTGGCCAGGCTCTCACCACCCGCACAGCAAAGAACTTCTTCCCCACATCTCAGCTCAAATCTCCCCTCTTTCAGTGTCAAACCCTTCCCCCTCGTCCCATCGCTCCACCCCTGAACAGCCCACAATGGTGCATATATAAACAGTTGCACAGGGAAAAAATTGAGTTTGAGATGTTTCCATCCAAAGTCATGACATCTGCACATCCTGAAGTTTTGTATTTTTGTTAACAATCATGTCCCTGTGACCATGCGGTGTTTCATGTTTGCAGGCAAATTTTTTTATAGCTGTAGGAAAATGGCTCCAATCTTGATGTGCCTCTAACTTTGGTAGCTCTTGGTGGTGAAATATAAAGTCTCTCTTGGATTATTGGGAGCTGAAATGTTGACCATGTTCTTTTTTACTCAGTTTTTCAGAAATATTCTCCTGAGTGCCAGAATACAGCGCTCAGGGGGCTCCTCTTCTGCAGCAGCAGACAAACCTCTGGGGAGTCTGTCTCCTCCTGGACCCCAGGAACCTCTCCTGGTTCTGGTTTGGGCTCTGTCATGCTCTTTTCATTAAAGCACTACCCATCACCCAGCTCCGGTTCTGCAAAAGACCTTAACACGTGCCATTTAATTAAATAGATCCCAGAAGTGTCAGATTTGGAAAAATCACTTCTTTCCAGTTCTTTTGCCAAAGCAGGTTGGCCATGAAAGGATGTTGCTGTGGGGTCCTGACTCACTGAAGTTAATGTGACTAGTCAAATGACCAAATTGCTCATAAATGTAATAGAGATCCGCAAATAAGTGTCAATTAAGAATAATAATCCAGCCCTCAGATGTTCCCACATATTACAGATGCAGATCAATTTATGTCTCCTAAAATGTCTATTTCTCTTAGAAGTCGTTACAATTTCTCGCTAATCAAATATAACAATAGGGTATACAATAACCCACTATAGAAAGGAAGACGTAGGACCGGTCCTCGGCATTGGTTTTAGAGGTGAGCCTGGAGCCCGAGGAAAGCATGAAGAACTGTACAAACCAGACTGTGACAAACTCCTTGGCGAGATAAGTGTTGGAGGCTGCTGCTGTGGAGGAACCTAAGTGTACTGGAGGACAAGTGCTTGCTCAGCATCACCCAGCAGGGTTAGGTCTTGGATGAGACGATGGAGAGAGATTATCTGTCAAAATATTAGATAACTAAATCTGAGCTACTTGGTCTCTGTTCATTTTACAGTCTGCAGGGTCTATTTGATGCAGTCGTGGGTGTTTCTCCTCACCCCAAAGCAGATGTCTAACACCAGAAAACACTGTACACGTCCTTATTTCTTCCTATCACCTATAAAAACCGCCAGTGCAGAGTATGAGTCTCACTGGGAGAAACCGCACGTGATGCACCGAGTCCGTCCAGCGAAGGAAGAAGAGCGGAAAGACTGAATTAACCATGAGGTGTTGCTGGGAGGATGTCAGGAGCAGTGCAAAGACGTCAGCTCACATGGGCTAAGGACGGGAATTCCAGTTTTCCCATGTAAACACTGGAAAGGAACCAGTGCCGATGCCTGCAATTCTCCAGTGGGTCTCCTGGTTTCCAGCGTAAACAGGATGCGCTGCTCACGCTGAACAGGTTGGAGGTTGGGTTTTTTTTGCCCATTTAGCATTTTTGTGAGTGATCTCATTGGGGAATTTGATTACATAGCCTGATGATCGCATTCCACCGCCATGATTGGAATATCTCAGAGAAATAAAGATTTTTTTGTGTACTGTGGTGCTGAGTGAGATCTCATGATCAGGAAAAGGCTTCAATGTGATAATATGGAGTTCTGGGCCTAAATTCTGCTTAAACTGAAGCCCTTTACACTGTTTTGGCAGAGAAAGATGCCTTCAAAATGTGTGGCCCTTTGCTTTGCCCTGAATGGCTTGAAGAGGTCCTCAAGGTAAACCATCGAATCATAGAATTGCCAAGGTTGGAAGGGTCCTTTCAGATCATCAAGTCCAACCACCAACTTGACTCTGACAAAAACCATCACTAAAGCCCTGTCTGTATCCACAATGACATTGCCAAGCGTCAATGTTGTTAATGGACGGTGGAAGAAGAATGGGTTGGTTGTGTTTAATGGTTATAAAAGGTATTACAGAAAAAAATAACTCAACTATATACCTCAAAAATACCTCAACAAAAAATACAATACTTTGTAGAAGTGCTGAAGGCCCACTGTAGGATTAACTGTTTCTTACCATGAGAATTAGGACACGCTATTTCCCATAGTAAATCAGATCAATTGTCCATCTTCCCTAATAATAGCTATCCATTCTTACTGCATTGAAAAAACCTAAGGTATCATTCAGACATTTATGGAAATAAGGAGATGAAAATATCCGACCATATTAAATCTTTTTGAAAAGCAATTAATTCAGTACCTGGGTTTTTTTTAATTACTGTGTCATTTCCATTGAGAACCACATGACTGATGAATTAGGTGGAAACAGAATTTGCTCAGGATCACATGTTTTTCCTGGAAGAGGGTTTCCATCAAAAATTAGGATGTAAACAAATATGTAAAGCATGTATAGGTGGAGCTTGCTCAGGTAGTTAGTGGTCAGGTGTCCATACCCCTGGGCTCCCTTGTTTCCGGAGATGACGCCATGCGAGCCATATAAAAAGGTTTGCATTTTGATGCTCACACCAGTTCATTTGACTTCTCCCTCACTCACCTGCACTGGTGAACTGGTAAGTCTTTCTCGGATTTATCAGGGGAAGATGTGATGGTTGTGGTACTTGGTTGGTCTGGTCGAAGGAATATATTACTGAACGCAGGAGAGCGTTGCTTCTAGTGTTTCTGTTCCAGGGTTTGTCCTGGAATGGGGGAGAGAACTTAGAGTTTGCTCTTCCATAAGTAGCTTGCAAATGTCTTCTCACCTCTTCAGAAACTGTGGCTGTCTCCCATCCTTCTTCGTATTCTATCTTCATGAATTTTTTCATACCTCATTAAGTCTGGAAATTAAATAAATTAGTGGATGCTGGCAGAGTAAGTCTTGGGACTTCAAAAGAGATGGGTGGGAAGAAGCATTATCTGGAAGAAGGAAGCTGCAGAACACCTGAGGGCAAAGCTGCAGGAGGCATCTGGGAGAAGTCAAGATGAAGAAGTGAATTGGAACTGGGAGCTGCAACCTCTGGGCCAACCCTTCTTTTATGAAAGGATGAGCCTATGAATTTTGATACAACTCCAATGATGTACCGTGATATACAGCTGGAGGATCTGGGATAGTGTCTGAATTTGTGGTCTTTAGGCTCTATCCTTGGGGATTAGCAAGTCCAATGTCTACACAAACGGGGATGTGCTCCGTGGTATGTGAGGAACTGAAAAAGTGATAAGCAAAAGGTGGGCCCTGGAACGTCTGCTGATTTAATTAAGAAAATAAGGCAATCAACTATTCTTATGTTACGGCTTCTATAAAATTTAACTGTGGGCAATTCTATAAAATTCAGGGTTTATGGCTCTAGTCTTCCTAACAGTGATGCCTGCAGGTTCCCAAGGAAGGAAGGAATAACCTGCAGAATCATTCACATGAGCAATTTTTTCTAACAGCCCTTTCTCAGGCCAACTGTTAACTCCTATATATGTCTCAAGAGCTCAGGTTGTGAATTGTGGTTTAAGAAGAAAAGACGAGTGTCCTGACTTTATATCTCTCTTTTTACCTTTCTCTTTAGCTTTACCAGCTCCTCGGAAGGATGTCTTACTACGAGCAGTGCAAGCAGCCCTGCCTGCCCCCTCCCATTTGCCTGCAGAAGTGCGGCAAGTGTGTGGAGCCCTGCAAGACGGTGTGCGTGGAGCCCTGCAAGACGGTGTGCGTGGAGCCCTGCTCCACACCGTGTGTGGAGGTCTGCTCCACGCCCTGTGCCACCCAGTGCACCACCACCTGCAGCACCCAGTGCGTGGAGCCCTGCGCCACCCAGTGCACTACCACCTGCAGCACCCAGTGCGTGGAGCCCTGTGCCACCCAGTGCGTGGAGGTCTGCCCCCCTACGTGCATTGATGTCTGCGTGAAGCCATGTGCCACCCAGTGCCAGACCCAGTGCGTGGAGCCCTGCGTCACCCAGTGCTGCACCAAGTGTGTGGAGCCCTGCCCGCCCCAGTGCGTGGAGGTCTGTGCCTCCAAATGCGTGGATTCCTGCGAGACCGTGTGCCTGGAGCCCTGCAGCACCGGCTGCTCCCACCCCTGCTGATGGCCTCAACGCCCGAGCCTTGTGTAATGCTTCAGTGCATTGCAATATCCAGGGGCTCATGAGTATCCATGGCATGAAAAACCGGTTACAGACCCATCTGCGACGGACAGAGACCTCTCCCGACCTGGTTATTCCACGCTCTTTTTGTCCTGGAAAATCTTTTTCTGAACGTTTCCAGCCTGTATCTTTGTTTCCTATGATACTTCTGCTACTGCTATCTCAGCACCTTTATCTTGGTAACTGCAGTTGGCCAATATTATACTGCTAGGCATCGTGGGAAGTTAATTAGCAATGGTTGTGCTGTAAGCAGCTGATGTTGGAAGATGTCTCCCCTTCTATTCTTTCATTCTCATCTTGTCTTTTAATGTAATTCCTCTTGTCTTTTAATGTCTATCTGCAGCAATAAAAATTGACCATTGATGGCATAATGCGTTTTCTGTCTTTATTTCATCTCCCCATTTCCATGTCTTTGGACCAGGAACATCTTCCTTGAGTTTTCCTTCTAAAATCTGTGACAGTTGTGGAGGATTTGTGCCTGCAATGCAGTGCTGTAAACAGAGAGAGCATCCATTAGAATGTGGAGAAATGTCTTCTAATACCATAAACAAAACATCATCCCGTCAATGATTTTCTAACAGATATTAAGAAGAATAACATCGTCCTAATTTAAAACGATAGAAATGTAATTTTCACCTTTATTAATGACAGAATTTTGGTCTTTATACCTCTGAATTTTGGAGGCAAATCTTAGAAACTGTTAAAAGGTAAATTTAAGTGGAAGAAAGCCCTAAGTCCAAGGAAGAAGGAATTGAAACATTCTTGCTGGGATTTTAACCATTTCTTAAAAACGTTCAGATAGAGATGAAACCGATATTTTTCATGGAGACCAACACGGTATTTTTGATGAATTCTCCCCGTGATCCTCAGAGACTAACTATAGAAAGTAGGGGATTTGGCTTCAGGAGATGAATCTTCTTGTGGTTCAGGAACAGGTCCGGGCCCTTCAAGATTGCAGCTCTGTGCCCAGATTTGCTGCAGACACTTTGCGTGGCTTTGGGCAGGTGTCCCTCTTGTTATCTGTCCATTCCCCATCTACAAGGAGGAGAAGTCACATCCCTGACTGACAGAGTGGTTGGCATTTCAGGTTCATTAACAACTGGAAGGCATGATAATATTTTAATTCACATATAAATGATATCTCTTTATTTGGAGTCATAATTTTGAACCTGAAGGAGGCCCATTGTCTGGAGGGACATTATACCCATTTAAATGCCGAGTTTCAGAGATAATGCTCCCATTGTCTTCCATTCCGTGCATGTGACTTGCGTTCCTCTGTCTCCGTGACGGCCACACAATTTCCATGTCTGGGATGTAGAGAATTGCTATCCACCTACCTTATCATTACGGCAAGGGTGGAGAACATCTAATCTAGAAAGGAAAAGAGTTATATTTAGGTGTGTGTAAACACTGTTACCAAATCAGCTTTTAATGAAACCTTGTGTGCAGGTGTAGAGAGTTTAACAGATTCCTCTTTGTGTTACTTCTGTCAACACCAAAAGGTGACACCATCAAACAGGGATAATGATAGGTAAAACACGTCTTGCTAAGGCAAACAAATTCTACACCTGAACACACCTTTCAGCTCAGACAGTCAAAACGGCGAGGTGGGCCAGATATTCCACAGCACGAAAGTGGAGGGGGAAGACTAGGAACCTCTAATTCCTACTGTGGAATGCAAACATTTGGGGATTCAGCCATGAATTCTGCCTCGCTAATAACTGCTTGCTGTGTAGCGTCAGTGCCCACTTCCAGGCATGGAAAAAGCCTTCATCAGGAAGTCATATGCAGCTACTAATGAGCTCCATCTCATAGGTTAGTCACCTATGACTGATTTCCAAGCATCTTCATCTAGCTCTATCAATCAGCTGTGTTAGTAATTTACATTTTTTCCTCTCTCCCTCTCTGCTGCAAGCGTTTCACCAGGCGCAGTCATCATTGGTGAGGACATGCAGCTCTGAAAGCCCAGGGGAAGCGGCAGAAGGGACCTGTTGGTTTGTGCTCATCACGCTTCCTGCGCCTGTAGGAAAAACGTGTTGCAAAAGCCCTGACACACTGCTCCTCTATGCACCTGTGGTTAGGTCTGGGCATTGCTAAGATTCTCCTGAATATTTACAACAAATTAGTAACCTTTGATCTATGTCAGCCTCGAGGTCATGAAGACCCCTGGGAAATCTTTAAGGTCCTTTCCAACTCTAACCACTCTATGATTCTATGAAATCAGGCACGAGAGAGGGATGTTAAGATACAGGATGATGTTTTTTCCATTAGCACCTTCTGCTCTCCTGCAACCAGTGGAAGCCACGTCCATCATCTCTCCAAGCATCACATATCTGTAATGGAGACCGGACTGTAATTCCAGGGCTGAATCTGACCCCATGGGGCATGGCATTGAGGAATACTCCAGGGAGGATTGAACTACCTTCTACATTAGAGCTAAAGACAATGTTTCGGTTGAAACTTTTTCTCTGCTCCTTCCTTGGAAAAACTTCAAGGGATAGACGTGGATCCATCCCCAGAGAAAAGAAATTCTGCCATAACCTCAGCAAGACAAACTCAGCATTTATAGAAAAAGAAGTTTTTGTTGCTTCAGTGAAAAACTATGTGAAAGTGCAAAAAAAAAAAATGGGGAAAGCTTTCTAATTTCTTGGCAATATAAAATGTTTCATTCTCCCTTTTGGGGAATGAAAATAGAGAAGGACAGAAGCAAAGCCCAAAAGCACAGTGCCAAACGCAGACCTGCTGCCCTTCCCAGGAGCTGGGATGCAGCACCCAGACCTCCCCACCCTACTGGGATTTGTGCCAGCTGAGATCTGTCCTGGTGATCACAGACAAAACTATCAGGAAACACCTAAACTTTATGCAAATGTGTTCTGCTCACTCCAGAATGGATCTGAGCCACCCCTTCAAACCTGAATTGAGTTGTGGGATCTTTGCCCAGGGTCGGGACAAGATGAATTATTAATAAATTAGCCAGTTATTACCAGATTGGGTGTGCCTTGCATTAAAAACAACAAATCCCCCGCACCTGAAAGAGGAGGCATCTCACAGACCTTGACTGAAGTCCAGGTGTACGGAGGTGTCAGTGGAGCAGGTTCTGGTTGTGAAAGATTCTGGTCATCAAGTTAATCTGTTGTCATCAGCTCCCAGGGCTGACTTCTAAAAGCATATAAAAGCCTCCCATTCAGGAGGCTTTTTAACTTCAGTGGCTTCTTCTCTTCCTCCAACAACAGGAGACACCAGGTGAGTACCTCTATGTGCTTTTAGCTCTATATGTGGGGGTTTCTGATGCTCTCTCCTTGGGAGACAGGGAGATTTTTTTCCTTTATTCTGTTTATCTAATAACAGTTTCAACTCATCTCCCTGGCAATTTCACCTCTGCACAGGTGAAAGCCATATTATTTTATTTTGAGACTTTCTGAGGCTCCAGACAGCAGTGGCTTGCCGACTCTTTTAACCCACAAACCCTTGTCAACCCTCTTATTTTTTTTTCCCAACTGATAAGAATCCTTGCGGATAACCATCGGGTATTGAGTATCAGCTGCCAAAGGATGGCATCCACCGACAGCTTGGTTTGCATCCATCAAGCAGGCATGGACTGATCATTGCAGTCTCCTGGATCTCCAGGGCTCTGAGTTTCACTTCTTTGTATAAATTCATATAATCACCGAGCAGGAGGACAGGTCATCTGCATTTAACTGCTAGAGACATGGCTCCTGCTCTGAGGGTCTCAGGGAACTAAGCAGAGACATGGCTCTTGGTAGAAGGGGTTGCTATCAAACTATTTTTCTCTTTCAAAACCACTTGCAATACTGAAATGTCACCGGCTTTCTGTTCCTCTTTGACTACTTCTAAATATTGCTCTGAGGTTCCCTTTGAACTAAGCGTGCTTTCATTAAAACTTGTGTTGCTTCTTTGCTTGTCAAAGCTGAAATGCTCAGAAAACAGTGAGGCAGAGGGAAAGAAGGAAAACTCCTCTCCCTGTTTCTCTCCCCTCCACTTCTGTAGCCATTTACCTCTTTGGGTCACAACTCTGTTAGGATGATTCTTGCCTCTTCATTTATGCTTGAATACAGTTACGCCCTGAGGTCTCAGAGTGCCTGATCTCCCCAGAGATCCAACAGTGATGGGAGCCCAGGAGGACAACATGGGGCAGCTACAGCAAACTGGAGTCACCAACACAAATTTGGTCTGAACAGCACCATCCTCAGGGATTTCCATGGGGTTTTGTTGTGGTTTTGCTGATAGGATTAACCCTTAAAGGCTCTTCACTGTTGGTTTGATGTCAAAGCTGAAGAACTGACTGAAACTATAATATCCAGAAAGGAGAAGTGCGTAGGGCTTAAAATAACTGAAATGGCACCTTGGTTTTCTTCCAGGCTTAGTGAAGATGTCTTCCCACCAGCAGAAACAGCAGCAGCAAATTCCTTCAAAATGCCAGGAAAAGTGCGCTCCAAAGTGCGTGGAGCAATCCCAGGCCCCGAAAGGGCAAGTCAAGTGTCCTGTGAAGAGTATCCCCCAGCAGCAGCAGCAGCAATGCTCAAAGCAGAAGTAGCACTGACAGCACCGGCCACAAAGTGCCATGGAAGATGCAAATGCTCGTTTCCAAGCTCTCCTCCTGCCTGCTGGCTCTGCCAGAACAACTAGAAATTTGCAGCATGCCTCCTTTGATTGCGAGCAGAAATTACTTTACAAAGAGATGCAATTCATTAACTCAGATTTATTCACCCTCTGCTATAAAAAAAGTAATCGTGGGGCCACT
This sequence comes from Numenius arquata, assembly GCF_964106895.1. Classification (NCBI taxonomy): domain Eukaryota; kingdom Metazoa; phylum Chordata; class Aves; order Charadriiformes; family Scolopacidae; genus Numenius; species Numenius arquata. The sequence continues at coordinate 1,441,484 of NC_133602.1, read as the reverse complement.
TTCTTCTGATCTTTAATTTGGGACACGCAGCAATAAAATTATAAGTAACCTCATGACTTGCTTCCTGATATTTTTTTCACTTTACTAGTGTCACTCATTCTATTTTGCTGTCTTTTGTTAGCCAAAGAATTACCTTTAAACATACACTTGTACACAGGGACCCATGCGCATTTGTCTTCCAGAATCCCCAAGGAATCATTTGTCCATATTTTTATTTCACATAGTTCCAGAAACCTACAGCTATTAATATGATGACCAAGTAGACCACAAATGGGAAAAGTCTAGAGCAAACAGGACACAAAATGACCACAATTTCTGAAGGATCCTTTTAATTCAGGGTGCTTTGGGACAGAGCTGCTGCCTGGGTGCCAAAACTGGCTCAGGACGGATGTACTTCCCATTTCAGGGTGATCTTGCAAGTTGTTTTCATCGCAAACTGGGGAAACTTGGTTTTCTGTAAGACATAGTATTCTGAAGTATATTCTTGTGGGTCTATCAAAACGATTGTGGTTTCAGAGTCTCAACTATCCTATAACTGCTGAGAAGTAAAGAGTCTTTGGAAGGTTTTAACTGTGGAAGGAAGCTTTTGCTTGCTTGGAATGAATAGTTTTCTTTTAAAGAGGATCCAGAATGTTTTGGCTTCTCAGCCAAGGACAGGGCATTACTGAACAGAAAATTGGTTCTGTTTTACCTTAAACCAGGACACTTGGCTAATTAATTTTCAGTCAGCTGGAAGAGTAGAGGAGGGAAATTGTAAATACAGAAACTGTTGAGTGATCTAATATTGGTGTCTGGCAGACAGACATAAACTTGCTCTGCAAACCAGCAGCTGTGTGTCTCAGTGCAATTCTGTGATCAGAGGAGGAGGTTGGATGTATCTAACGCCCATCTAAGAGGCACGGGGCCAAGCTGAGGAGATAACATCGCTCCTGGCTCATCTGAAGTGTGGGAAAAACTCGTTTGCTTGTGCTTGCAACCTGCCTCGTAGACCTGTCCACGGCTGATGTCTGCTGAAGGTCACGGCGTGGCTCTGAGTATGTTTAAATTGGGGCAGGTTGACCATGAGAACAGCTCGGTGTGAGCCATGTGGGATGGGGTGTCGTGCTGAGCGGTGTTTCAGTGCAATTAGTGCTTCAGTGCCATCAGCCACCCCATGGCCTGACACAGTTCAGGGGCTCTTGCAGGTTCTCCAACCTGGGAACCTGGAGATGAGCAACAGACGCAGGATCCCCTGCAAACACCCAAATTTCTGAGTCCCAATTTGCCCATCTTTGAGGCTAAAAAGTGCCTGATTGTTGCAGGCTGAGATTCCTTTTCATCTTTTTAAGCAGAAGCTATTAAAAATCTCCATAACTTGGTATTCAAAGTCATTTTTATTGTTGATTTTCACAGTGAAATAAATCCTGGATACAATATCAGTCTAAAATAATTAGCGATAAGTGCCAAATACACACGCAACAACACCGTGTGGTGAAACATGTTCCAGGGTGTAATTGAGACAGCGCTGGGTATGCTTCCTCCTTTATCCTGTCTAGCAGATGGAAGCCACGCCTGAGGTTAATCTATGTCAAAACATGTCTGGATTAGATTTAATTATCTATCTATTTTCCATAATCTCAGCTCAAGCTGTTCTTTCACACATCCTAGAAAATCCAAGGTGAGCTCTCTGAGGAAAGCACTGATTACTACCAATTCAACTAAGCAGATAATTAAGAGGTGATGGCTGTTCTGTAAAAATCTTTTTATTTCCTCTAGCCCAATGGATTTTTTTCATTTGCATAATATATTCAGCACTGTGGATTCAGGATTCAGAAAGTTTTGCTGCCGTTGACCAGAACCCCTTAGCAGCAGGTTCTGCACAAACCTCAAATCCTATTATTAGTAGGCAAAACCCTTAAATGCAAGGTGGGGGATGGCATTCGAGTACAGGGAGCTGGGGAGGAAGACATGAAAACCAGGAGGCAGCATGCAGGTCTGGACGATGAGCTGTAGGTCCCTAGTTGCATTTGGGTTAAATTTGAATATTTAGCTTAATAAACCCTGACTGGAGCCCCTCTGCTGTGAGGACAGGCCGAGATAGTTGGGGAGGTTCAGCCTGGAGAAGAAAAGGCTCCAGGGAGACCTTAGAGCCCCTTCTAGTCCCTCAAGGGGCTCCAGGAAAGCTGGGGAGGGACTTTTTTCAAGGGCATCTAGTGATAGGATGAGGGGCAATGGCTTCAAACTGGGAGAGGGGAGATTGAGCTGAGATCTGGGGAAGAACTTCTTTGCTGTGAGGGTGGTGAGAGCCTGGCCCAGGTTGCCCAGAGAAGCTGTGGCTGCCCCATCCCTGGAGGGGTTCAAGGCCAGGTTGGAGGGGGCTTTGGAGCAACCTGGTCTGGTGGGAGGTGTCCCTGCCCAGGGCAGGGGGTTGGAATGAGATGATCTTCAAGGTCCCTTCCAACCTAAACCATTCTGCGACTCAAGCATGCCATCATGCCCTTTGGTCTCTCTCTGGGCCTTTAAAAGCCAGTGGGATTATTGGGAGAGGGCAGAAATTCAGGCTGCTGGAAAGCTGGGTGCACATGCCTACACCACCACCTGAAGCCCTATTGTCTATTGAGAGTCCCGAGGTTTCAGTTCGCGCGGGGCTGTTAGTACGGGGTGACGCTGGCGTTAGCTGCGGGGGAGCTGTGAGCTGTGCTTCCTAACAGGAATTCTGCAGTGAAGAAAAGGGTGTTGGAAAAATGACCTCTGACTGTGAGACGTGGGGAGAGGAGGTCCAGGTTGGCAATCTTCTTCTTCTCTCTTCGGGGCTTCCCTTGTCAGCGGCAAGTTACTTCTGCATGGGTGGCCACTGGGTGGGCTGCTTCACCTGCTGCTGCTCGATGGGGGGACACTTCTCTGGAAGGGAGCCCTTCCCCGGCTCAGGGATTGACACGGGGATCTCCTTGCACTCCTGCTTCTGTTGGGGACATGGGACAGGCTCAGGAACAGGGATTGGCACCGGGATCTCCTTGTACTCCTGCTTCTCCTGGGGGCATGGCACAGGTTCAGGAATGGGGATTGGCACCGGGATCTCCTTGTACTCCTGTTTCTCCTGGGGACAGGGTGCAGGGTCAGGAGATGGAACAGGGATTGGCACAGGGGTCTCCTTGCACTGCTGCTTTTCTTGGGCACATGGTGTGGGTTCAGGGCATGGAACAGGGATTGGCACAGGGGTCTCCTTGCACTCCTGCTTCTCTGGAGGGCATGGGGTGGGCACAGGAATCTCCTTGCACTCCTGCTTCTGCTGGGGACATGGCACTGGTTCAGGGCATGGAACGGGGATTGGTGCAGGGATCTCCTTGCACTGCTGCTTCTCTTGGGGACACTCTGCAGCCTCCGAGCAGGTCACAGGAACTGCGACAGGGGTCTCCTTGCACTCTTGCTTCTCCAGCAGAGATGGAGTTGGTTCAGAGCAGGAAACAGGGACTGGTACCGGCAGCTCTTTGCATGCTGATTTCTCTTCGGGGCATGGAACAGGCTCAGGGCATGATGCAGGTGGGAGAGTTGGTGGTAGCTTGCATTGCTGTTGCTGCTGCTGCTCCTGGGGTGGGCACTGGGGTATGATGACCACTGGTGTTTCTCCCTTGCCTGGTTCCACTACTGGTGTTGGCAATGGCACTGTTTTTTCTGGTACCACCACTTCTGGGACTGGTTCTGGACAAGGCGTTGGGACTTGGACTTCAGTTTGCTGCTCTGGACATGGGACCGGCTCATCGTATGGCACAGGCTCTTGGCTTTGCTTTGGAATGGTTTTGCTCAGGCCAGGTGGGAGGGTGATTTCCTGCTTGATTTGCATTTGATTCAAAGACATCTTTGCAGGAAACAAGATTATCTGAAAGAAACATCAGAGTGTTATTGTGTCTGCTAAATGAACTGCGTTGGTATGAGGGCAAAACGATTATAAGAAACATGAATCAGCTGCAAGAGCAAAGTTCTCTTACTTTGCCCTCGGTTTCCCAAGACAGGTTGGCTCAGAAAGAGTCATGATCTGCTCTTTCTTTTTCATCCTGCCTTTCAGCTCCTGCTCTGACTCTGTCTTATCTTGTTCCTCCTTTCTGCTCTGCAATGCAGGACAGCCCCATCAGGTCTGACTGAGGTAGAGCCACTCCTTTGAACTTGGAGATGATTTACACTTCAGAGCTCTTCCTTCTGTTGCTTAGCTCTTCCCTTTCATTTCTGTGCTGGGGAATTGATGAGAGGAGCTGGCAAATAACAGATCTGCTGGTTTGATAACGGTTTCAGAAAGTAAAAAAATTATAGTAAAAAGATAATGGATGCTGAAGACAAACATTTAAAAATGTTTGGTGTGTCAAAAAGTAGAAAAACACAAATCTGGGCCCAACCAGAAAAGAAAACCTTCTCCCACCTAGAGAAAATTGAAATACTTAATTTGATTTTGCCCATTTTGAAACGGTTTCCAGATTTTACTTGGAATGAGAAACCTGAGGTGTTAAGATCTCACCGTCGACCTCACCAGTAAGCTGATATCTTTCTGTGTCATTAAGAGTTCCTACAGTAACAATTGGCCAACTCCTCCTCTTGCTCCAGTTTCACTCTGACCTCATTGATGAAGTAATGGACTGAGGTTACCTGTGGCACAGTCCTTCCAGCTCTCATGGAAAGAATTAACAGTGCTAATGCGTCCCTGTGTTTCTGGATTATCATGGCCACTAATAACACATGTAGCTGCCATGAATCAGAATAATCAGGAGTGATTTCTTCTCCCAAGGCAACAGCCCATGTGCGAGAGGCCAAAGGAGTTTTCCTAATTTATGAAACTACATCTCTGAGGCAGGCACCAGGCTCAGCTGGTGCTGTGTCTTTGGCAAATCCTGTGTTGATGTTTTTCTAAGGACAATCTAAGATCACAAGCAAAAGGTTAGAATCACAGAAGGGTTGGTTGGAAGAGGCATTTTTAAGTTCCCTCAGCACAGGACTAGCACCAACACAGATCTTGTGAGAGTGTGCAAGTGCGTTCTCCTTTCCCCGTGTTGCCTCCCCCTCTCAGCACCTCTTCAAAGCAAATTCATTCTGCTCTTCCACATCCTCCTAGATGCTCCAGATCAATATCACTTGTCTCTTGATATGGTCTTTATAAGGATCTGATAAGATCTTAAGCCAAATTAATATATTGCTCTTGACATAGTTAGCATGAATGATACAGCACCCTGGGAATACTTTCACCCTTCTGCTCCGTACAGCCCCTTGTACTCCCAAATCTACCTTTCACAAAATAATTCTTCAATAAAATTGAAGTTTTAAAAATATTCTTGTCATAAATAGCAGAATCACAGGCAACAGATTTGGAAGGATATTTAGGAGACCATTTAGACCTTCTTCATCCCTGAAGGCAGGATCAGTTATATACAAACCAACATAATTTTATCTAATCTCTTCTTCAGAAGGATCTAATTTAGCACTTAACTATCCTCAGATTTACACACAACCTGAATTTGCCTTGCAGAGTCAGTCCAAGACTTCTTGTCCTACCCCAATGCCCACAATTTCTCTTCTTTGCAGGGATCTTTTGCATATTCAAAGGTATCAAATAAAACGCTTCTTTAAAGAGTCTGCCCACGTTAAGCCAAGCAGTAAAATTAGAGACATCGCAAAAAAGTATCAGCATTCTCCAACTTACCCAGCTGGTCAACAGAGAGAAGCGTGAAGTCAAGTGGATGGTGGAGCACGGAGATTTGAGAACTTTTATATGGTTTCAAAGCCCTGCCTTCTGGGAATGAGTCCTCCTAGGTAATGAGCTCATTCTTTCACAACTGCCGTTGTGCATTTCCTCCACAGACTTGTTTCACACGTAGGCATTGTGAAGAGAGGCTTTTGGTGCAGAATGTCTTTCAATTCCCTGACTAATGCGATTTAACAAAAAAACTTTCGGTGTGAATAAAGGTCGTACCCTCAGGTTAACAGATTCACTGCAGACCCAGCTGAGACCAGGGGACTTGGTGTGGTGCCAACCAGCGCGGTTCCACTTCAACCCACGCACAAGCCATTTCGTGTCAGCCAATGCCCCCCTTATTAGGATGTATTTGTAGTTTAAGATGGGGGGTGGTGGTGGTAATCTGTGCTTCTCTCACCTGCTTTTCATCAATGATTTCTCTAAAGTGATTTCCTTGTGATTCTATAAACTCATGATGGATGAGTTTATTTTTTTTGCCCATGAAGATCTTCATAGATTTCATTCTTCTCCCATTTCAAAACAGATAATTTTGAATGCATGTTATTTTCCATGGGGCAGAGGGTGCAGCCCCCACCCATCTAAATGTGACAGAAGAGGGAGCTGAGTTTATCTCATGTATCGTGTGAAAAGTAGAGGGATTTTTTTACTAGTGTACAAGTTTTATCACATCCAAATGGAATTGGGACGTTGGTCCCATTTAGATGCCAGAATGGCATTTGAAAAGATGCTTCAGCTTCAATCTACATGCGAAATAAAAGGAGCTTGTAGCACATACAGTTTGGTTTAAGTGTATGTAATGTGTGTAAGCATTATTCCATGTAAAAAAATATACTGAGCGAAAATAGCTCACTGATTATTATCCCCAAAATCTCAGGGAGCTATCAGGATACAGGTCAAACAGTCCTCATTTCTGATGGCAGGATTATTTTCAACAGCGGAGACGACGTGTCCCACACAGGGGTGAATTTCATCACATTTGCTTGTCTTGAGACTATCTTTGACCATTTTACCAGAGCTCTTATCAGAGCACGCACTCCAGATGCAATCATTGAGACAGGCTGAGCTGGTACCCATCCCTGCTTGGGATTCCTGGGCTGCAAATGTCAGCAGCTGTTTCCAGCTGTGGTGTAACTTCCTCTGGTAATAATAATTTGGCAACTGAAGGACAGAACACCTGAATTTTAGAACACGTCGTCTTCTCCTCTAGCGTGACTTCATCCATGCAACTTCCTTTCTTACCTCACGGCAGGTGGGGCCCTGCCTGGCTCTGGAAGATGCTTAGTTTTAGTCGCCAGCCATCACTACCGAGGGGAAAATCCCATCCCAACCCTGACTCAGGGCTCCCCTGCTGCTCTGCTGGTACAAATTGCAGTCACAGCTCTACTGAAGGCAGGAAATAGGACACTTTCCAGCAGTGGAGAACCTGCCCGTCTGCTTTCTAGGGAGCATCGTGCTTTGCGGTTATCAAAATAGCCCTTCTGCTGAGATAGGCTCCTGGAATAGAGCCCTTCAACGCAGGAAGATAAGAAAGAATAAGCTCAGACTTGTAAAAAAAAGTGGGTTTTATCATTGCACTCAGCCTGAATTGGGCAGAGCAGCTGGGTTCAGGAGGAGACAGTAGATTTCATTAGATCAAACATCGCATTTGAATATTTGTGCAATATTCACAAGCGAATATGCACCTGCAGGTCAGAACTTCAGTAACCTTTGTTATGCCCCACCTGAGAGCAAGAGGGCACGTAGCACTTGTGGAGCAGTGCTGAGGCACAGACTGCACAGCCAGGGCTCCGTGTTGAGACATTGCTTTGATTTAAGCAAGCAGTGAGGTTTCTGGAATATTTAGGTGTCTAATTTTCAGCCTCAACTTGCAACATCGAGTGATGAAAGAAAATCACTTTCCATAGCTGGAAGGGAGACGACCTGAACCCTGTCTGGAGATCAGAAGGTGGGGCTCTCCTGACCTTAAACACTGGTTTGGGTCCAGGTCTGGAGAGGCTCGGGGAAGGTCACTTCACCTCCGTGTGAGCAACCTCAGCAGAAAAATGGTGGTAATTATCATCGAAGAGGCTCTGAAGTCAGCCCGTGGAAAGGGAGTGAATGTTTTTCCCATATTAGAGGTGTAATTGCTTTCCCCTTCCATGTGAATTGCACAAAGACTATTTTTAGAGGCAAATGCCGTATGCAGTGAAATCTGCCTCACTGAAACATTTGGCAAACTATGAGAGAAACGTGCATTGAGTGAGGTGGCTTCACAGTGAACGTGGAGCTCAGCAGCTCCTCCGGTCTCACCTGGAGGATCCCGGCTCAGCTCCCAGTTGATACTGAAGTTGTACCACTAATTCCAGGGCAGATAACACCACAAGTGAGGAAAATACTGGCCTGACCCCATCCTTCTTCCTAGACAGAAAATGCTACTCCAGCTCCCACACATCTTAGGTAGCAGCCCATCAGTGGCCTTGCAAATGCTGACCAAACTAGATGACCTTTAAAGGTGTCTTCCAACCGAAATTGTTCTATGATTCTATGATCAGGTAATTAATCCCTAAAAGTCTAAGATGGATCTCTGCAGCAGCATGAGGTCTGTAACTGTCTAATTTATTTGGTTTATCATTGAGGCAAATGTCTCAATGTCTCTAAGGGTCCTGAAACTGTATTGCTTCAGTCTGAAAAAAAGGATTATCTTTTTCAGAAGTGAAGACCACTGCAGAGAACCTCAGCTCAGGATGGGAAGTGCTCATGATGATCCTCACCTCACATCTGCACGGATACTCTCTGATTTTTCTCCCTCCAGTAATTTTAACCTTTGTGCACAGAGAAGAATGATCTGAGGAAACTCTTGTACTCCTGGATTTCATGTCTTGGTGTGATTCAGAAGTTGCTGAACTGGATCTCCCAAGACATGGCTCGCCCTGATGGCTTAATTAGACACTGTTTCGTTAACACCCCATCTTGTTCTTTATTATTGTGTCTGTCATCATTTCAGGGTGGACATCTTGATTGACTCATCTCACGAGACAAAAGACATAATAACCTGTTACTGAATTTCCTAGTATCGGTCTGTCTGCCTGTGGGTCCAGTCACTCAAGCATCTGAAGACTTTATCTTCTCTCCTGGTGCTGGAGACCGAGTGTCAAGTTGTGTTACAGAGGAGAAGTTGGTCACCCTCAGGGACGGCCAAATGCTGTAGTGTCCAAGTACTGGATATGAAGTATCCATGCTTCAATATTTTTTTCCCTGCCTGTTATTCGATGAGTGATTCCTCTTTGGTTTTTTGATGCAATACAGGACCTAAGCTTCCTGGGAACCAGAGGATTTCCTATTAGACCTACATTAATGTATTAGTTTAACAACTCTCGAGATGCACATGGCTGAATCACTGCGTTAAGTCTGTGACTCTACTTTCATAGTTGTAAAACCTCTTCCATAAATTCACCAACCTCCATCTTAAACCTTGGTACATGTTTTGATTACAATCTTCTGATTTGGCAGCCTCTTCCAGAGCCTCCCTGCGCTGCTTCTTGAAAATCTTCTCCCAATTCCCCGCCTAAATTTATTCCTAACTGCTTCTTGCAGAATTACTATGCTTCTCGAGTACAACAGATTGCCTCATGGAAAACCCACTGGGCACAACAGGGACACTTTCCAGTCAGCCATCGCATCAAAGAGACCATTTCTCAATCGTTCCACTCGTGCACTTGAGCCCAGGAATGAACTTACTGGAGTTTAGCCTGTCATCAGCCTTTTCTAGCCCTTACTCTGGGCCGTGCAATCGTAAAGTAGAGCAGCATGGGGGTCACCCCCTCTTTGTGCTCTTCTTTGCCGCTGGACAACAAGGAGCAGCTGGGTACGGTCCCGCATTTGAGGCTTCCCTGAATTCTTGGAAGGGGATGAAATACCAGCTTGCTGGAGAGGAGGGACTCTATCAAGGAGGGGAGTGATGGGATGAGGGGGAACAGTTTTAACCTGAAAGAGGGGAGATTGAGCTGAGATCTGGGGCAGAAGTTCTTTGCTGTGAGGGTGGTGAGAGCCTGGCCCAGGTTGCCCAGAGAAGCTGTGGCTGCCCCATCCCTGGAGGGGTTGAAGGCCAGGTTGGAGGGGGCTTGGAGCAACCTGGTCTGGTGGGAGGTGTCCCTGCCCAGGGCAGGGGGGTTGGAACTCACTGATCTTTAAGTCCTCTTCCAACCCAAACCATTCTATGATTCTCTGGTGGTCAGGCAGGTGCCTGGTGCAAGAGGGAGGTTCTTGGGGCGCCACTTGCATTTAGATTAAGGTTACTTTATGCTTTTAAAGAAGTCAGAAAAGACCTTGAATGTCCCTGAGGTTCAGGCCCCACATTTTCAACTTCTATGTGAATTTTCTGCCTGCATTATTTTTGTTGTTGTTTCTAGCAGGACTGAAGCCATGGAGCTTTAGAGCAGAGCATTTGGAAAACACTGGAATAAGAACAAGCCTTCAAGCTTCAGGCTGTGGCAAATAGAACAGCCTTCTGCTGCTAAAATAGAACATGCATAGGAGTGAGGAGTTTCCTCTCCTAAAGATCAGGAAAAAAATACCTGTTTCTGCAAACTGGGCAGTTCTGGAGCTGTGAAATAATGTACATCATGTACAGCACAGGCCCTTCTCTTTGCGAGGTAGAACTCCTGGGGTATATAAGGACCTCTCCGAGTCCCAGCTCGGTGACACTCTCTTTGCATTGATTCATTATTTCACTGGTGAGTTGGGTAAGTTTGATTCTGATGAATCTATTAAATACTATTAATTAGACTTGCTATGACTCGGATTAGAGTTTGGTGATGGCAATTTCAGGCTCTTCCATTTGCAAACAGAATTAATTGAGATTAAATTTCAGGAGCTGCAGGCTCTAGGAATTAAACTGTTTCTTCCCCAACCGTTTCTGCATCTGTGTAATGCCACAGATTAATGGAGATGATCTTGGTTATACCTATGCCATTCTTGTGACTTTGATGGCATCACACAAAGTGCTTATGGGAAGAGAATCAGGCCCAGAGGTCTCAGAGATTATACAAACATGCCTTGCATTATGATCCTCAAATTGCTCTATTAGCTGGATCACTACAGAAAGAGGAAATTTTAAAGGCTTATTATGTCCTGAGCATCTGATTTAATAACAATTTCTGGCTGATAGAACAAACTCTCTGGGGAGGAAAAGGAAGGGGTAAACCCCAGGGCAGCAGGGAAGATTTTGAGGAGCCTCACAGCCTTGCACGAAGACTATGTCTGACAAAACAGACTCTGAGCCAACCTTGGTGTCAAACCCAACCCTGACAGCATTGGGTGTGGGAAAAGGGATCATCTGATGAGGTCTGCGTAATGAAAGGGACATTGAGGAGATGAATATACAGCAGAAAGAGAGCTTGGGAGGGGCAATTATCGGTCTTCAAGCTTGAGCGAGAGTTATTTTGGATCTTCTCCTTTCCATTGCTCTGAGTTAGTCATTAAAATCATAACAAACCTGAGCTCTTCATTCTGACACCCGGATGAAGGTGAAGCTACTGGTGTTTCTAATAGAAAAGTGCTGCTTTTGCTGCTGCTTTTCTTTCCTCTCTTGGTTTGTTGTTTTACAAAAAGAAAAAAAAAGTGCAATTCTTTATTTCCTCAAAAACATTGGATTTTCTTTTTTTCCTATAACATTTTTCTCCTTTCCTGGCTTGCAAGAAGGGGGTCCTCCCAGCTAAACCAGCAGCAGTGCGAGCAAGCAGCCCCTCTGCCATGCAAAGCTCTGCTGGAGCCAGCACCAGCCACCCAGCGGTGGCAGAACCAGATGCAGCAAGAGCCAAAAAGAAAAGAAACCTGAGGAGCAGCCACAGATGGAGCTTTTTACATCAAAACCAGAAGCCAAGGAATGCCTACTACCAGCCCAGGTTCTCATTTCTGTCCCACACCTGGAACCAGGAGCCGAGTCAATGGTCTCCCAAGCAAAAGTAGCTCCTGCATATGGAAAGTGATGGGAGAGGAACGGAATCTGGGGCATGGCATGAAAACTTTGTGTTCTCATCGCTGGTGTGATAGAGGCTCCACTCGACGTGTTTCACAGCTTCATCTCCTGCAGCCGGGTGCCTCAGTGACCACATGCTGCTGCCCTGTTCAGAGCAGAGGTGTTGGTGGTCCCTGGGGCTGTGCTGCTGGGGGCTTCGTGCCTTTGCATTAACATCCATTGCTGCTGCAGAGGGGACGGATGTGACTGCGATGGAGCTTTGATTTAATACCTCAGCACCCAGACTTCTCTCCCACGGAAGACCAGTTAATGGCTGGTGTAGCTAATGGATGTGGGGGCCAGGGAGAGAGAAAGTTGTGTTGAAACTCTGCAGCTCAGCTTCACTATTTTAAAAGTCACTGGGGCTATTATGATCATGTAGGCAGGTTTTCTACAGAGACTAACCTCTGCTGAGCCTGGTGGCAACCAGAACAAAGAGGTGTGTGGGGCTACTAATTGCAGAACAGCAAGAGTTCATTAAGTAATAAAACACTTTTAAAATGAAGCAAGAAGGAGTCCAAGCGAGGAGCGTTTCATTCTCATGCATGATGGGGTTAGCATTTTGCCTTCAGTGCTGTTAAATCATTGAAATAGCGAGACTGCGAATTTACTGCTTACTGGGTTAATAATATGTTAAGTTTTATTATCTACAGCCTGCGTGCTGCTTACTAATTACAAGTCTAATACAATAAAAGTGCAACCTCTGCTAATTCTCTCATGTTTCCTTCACTCTCCATCCTCCCCTCCCTGCACGCACCTTACTGCCCTGCAGCGGTCGATGGGACAGACTTGCTCTTCTGGGAAGAGCATGGCGTGCAGCCCAGGTAGCGTTTTGGTGTGTCTTCTCGATGCCCAGAAGCACCTGTAGATGTGAACATCTGGAATAAGGCACTTTGGCTTTCACAGTAGTGGGACCAGGAGGCTGTGGATGGGCTGCAGGGAGCATTGGGAGTTCAGATTTAACTTCACGCCAGCGCCTTGGTATAATAAGGACCATTTAGACATTAGGGTCCTACAACACAAAAGCATTGTGCTGGGTCTAGCTCACAGGCTCCCAGTTTAAACCATTTTCCTGGAGAGAGAGAGAGCATCTGAAGGCAGTTTCCCAGCTGCCAGGATCTGGTTCTGTGAGGCAGTTGCAGGAGGTGGTTGCGTGTGCGAATGCTGCACTCTAGTGGTTTGCAGAGCTTGGAGGAAATGTCCATGCTGTACGAGTCTGGAGGACAAGGTCATGTCTTGGTGAGACTGGATGATATGTCAGTGCCTTGGAGAGACTGGGGGAAATGTCCATGCTTCGGTGAGGCTGGAGGACATGGCCATTCCTTGATGAATATGCAGGAAATGGCCATGCTTTGGTAAGGCTGGAGGAAATGGCCATGTCTTGGCAGGGTTGGAGGAAATGGCCATACCAGGGAGAGTCTGGTGGAAATTACTGTGCCTTGGTGAGGCTGGAGGAAACAGCCATGTCTTGGCAAAGTTGGAGGAAATGGCCATGCCTTCACGAGGCTGGAGGAAATAGCCATGCTTTGGGGAGGCTGGAGGAAATGGCCATGTCTTCATGAGGTTGGAGGAGATGGCCATGCCTCAGAGAGACCAGAGGAAATGGACATGCCTTGGCAAGGTTGGAGACATGGCCATGCTTTCATGAGACTGGAGGAAATGGCTGTGTCTTGGAGGGGCTGAAGGAAATGGCCATCCTAGACCCATGCAGGTGCTTCTTAAAGGTGGATCTATTTCTTCAAGTGAGGAGTCTCTTCCTTGGCTTTGCTGTGTAGCCTATCACATGTAATGTCCATTGCTATGTGCTAGTTTTAAGGCTTAACAACACCCCAGTGGAGCTCCCTCCTGCTTTACAGCTCTTTGCCTTGTTTATTGGTATGGTTTTTTTACTGTTAATGGAGCCAGGCTTACTTTACATCACTTGAGGTTTCAACTCAATATCCCAGATCACACCTAGCGAATTTAACTCATTTCTTCTATCTTCTTTTTTTTGACTGGCTTGTTCTTCTGCCAAATTTCTATCTTTGGAGCCGGCAGGGAGCTTTGCATTCCTGGTGCGTTGGCTCATTCTCCAAAATTGTTGCACTGTGACAGTGCTCCTTTGCATTCCTGGCTTATTAAAGGGAAGGTGATGGATTCCCTAATGTCTCACCTGGCATCTCCTCCAGGATGTTTTGCAGCTTCCCTCTTCATACTTCTCAGCGCCGTGGCCCTGCTTTAAGTTCTTTTCCCACCTTCATCTCATGCTGTTTTCCAGGTTGAGTCAGGCACGTTAAAAAAGATTTTCCTGGCTGACAACCACAGCGGGGCAGGGCTGGCGCGTGGGGGGAAGGTGGCTACTACCAGGATACACACAGATGATGACAACAGAAGCACACATTTTTGACAGGCATTGTCATGTGAAAGGGAAACACTCATTAAATCGCTGCAGAGTGAAAGTCTCCGAAGTTGCCATGTTGCTAAAGTTAAAATGGAGCCTAATTGGGTTTTTCTTTCTTTCTTTGATTCTGCAGTTTTGGAGTGTACTAATTTAGAGGGTTTAGATCCATAGTCTTACAGATATTACTGGGTATTAACATGAAAGACAAGTTATTGTTGTGATCAAGTAATTAAAATTCACTTGGGCTTTCGGTAATTTAGGCAGGTAAACGCGGGGTTTCAGTCAAGTGTGGCATGAAATAAGGGTGTCTTTGAAGGTTGGGGCAGTGCCTGCATCCAGACTAGAATAGAAATAACATAAATGTGAGCTGCTCACTTTGGTTGACTGGGAGGATCACACCTACAACCTTTGGAGCTAAAAAGCCATGAAGAGTTATGGCTTTGGATCAAAGAACCAATTTCTACGGGAGAGGTGCCACAACAAAGCGGCATTTCTTGTGGTTCAGGCAAGGATGGACGCACTCAGTGCTGACCAGCAAGGGCCAGGATTCCTTCTTGCTGGAGAAGCCTAGTAAGGGAGAAGCCTAGAAGTAAAGGGAGCATTTCACCCTCTGTGATTCTTGCCCGGTGTGGGGCACAGTTGTCCAAGAGTTCCTAAACTTTATTCAGTTTCATTACAAAATGATTTATGGACCTTTTTCTTCGCCTCAAAAACCACCTGGGGAGAGCCATTTCTCTACTTCACAAGAAACCACAGTTTTTAATAAATATACTCAGGAACTGGGTTTCATCTCAGCCAGTGTTAGATGTTGGTGGGGCAGAGCGCTGGTCCCCCTCAGCTCTTTTTGTAGTCAGCAGGAAGAAATTGTCACTTTGGGGGGATATTTTGTGTGACAATGTACACATGAAAGCATTGATTAGATCTTCAGTGACTTCAAAAATTAATCTCCCAGTTTTCTACCTGTTTTCTTTAATGTGGGCCCAGCATGCGATAAGAAGTTGACTCACTGAGAAAGTCACCCGCAGAACTGGAGGAAGTTTATCTGCTCCTCATGCTTTTTGTGGCCCATCGTGCTGCCAGTCACAGCTTTGCCAGCTGAGCTCGTTGTGCAAGGGCTGCAATCAAATGTGACTGTAGCTCATCTTTTCCACTCACCTGAGAGTCACTGGATGGTGTATTCCCATTGTGCTGATAACAGGCTGATTGCATTGGGATCACGGGAGCATTGGGACACCAATATTCAGGTGCTCCCCAGAGTTATTTGAGCTAAAAATGAGGTTCCCTTATGAACTGCACCCACCCAAGGGGGTGATTTGAACTTCTCTAGGGGCTCCTAGTTTTCTTCAGAGAAGGCAGTGCCCTGTATCCACCACAAAACCCACCCCAGCAGATGGGACGTGCTGCCAGCTCTAACCAGGGACTCAAGTTAAAGATGGACATGGAGCCATCAGTGCGGCTCTCATGGCATGAAGCCAATGCCATGTGTGCATGAAAGAGGCAAAGTGATGGAATGGCCCCATTTCCTTAAACTCCTCGTCCTCATTTGGTGGTGGAGTCTCTGTCTCTGGAGACATTCAAAACTCTCCTGGACACGTTCCTGTGCAACCTGCTCTGGGTGGACCTGGTCTGGCAGGGGGGTTGGACTAAATGATCTCCAGAGGCCCCTTCCAATCCCATGTGATTCTGTGATGCTGTGATCCTGTGGTTTCTGGGGACCACTAGGACATTTCCAGGGACTGTGAAGCCTCTGGAAAGCCATAACAGTATGCTATTGGGTGCACCTCTGCTTCGTAAAACCCCTGGGGCAGGGGATGCCACCGCTCCCTGCCTCTCCAAATACCATTCAGTCTTCCCATGCCAGGGAGGATTATACGGAAGGTAATTACTCTTACTTTGAGGAGCTGACGTTCAACTACTCATCCTCAGGGATGAGTACGCTGATGCTAGTCACTGCCAGTGTTGCACACAGGATGGCTTTTGCATAGGAGCTAATAGGATATGTCGTGAGTACCTCATACCTTCAAGGCACATTTAGTAGCTATATAAAAGCTCTCCTTCTAGTTGGGCTCACTGGTCACATCACAAAGCTGTTCTCACCAGGGAGCTGGGTAAGTCCGGTTTGTCCTGAGCCTCTGTAGCCGCTGAAACGCAGATTTATTTTGCTTCTTTGCATATAAAAAATTGCTCTGTGGGAAAAGTTTTTAAAACTAGGTGGTTCAACTTGCTGTGTTGCAGTGGGTGCGCACTCTCTTACGGTGTCTCCATCTGGGCATCAGAGTCCAAGAGATGCTCCTGAAAAATGTGAGGAAAAGTTGTTGGTGTTAATTGGGGTGCTGCTATGGTTGGTTGCTTTTGAGGGTGCCCTGACAACAGTGAGAGCAGCTTTGGTGTATCGGGGAACTGAACGTTAGAAGAGCTGTAAGCAGGTTTGTGTTCAGTTGTGGTATCTCTACCCTTTAATTGGCTTTGGTTCCCTAATGAGCATGAACTTTGGGATGCTGGGACTGAGCTGTGAATCTCTGCCTGCCTATGGTGTGACGGGCTCACCAGGCAACGGTGCCCTGGGTGTTCTTTGCCTCTCCTGATATGGTCAGAGGTTCAGAGGTTGTTTCTGGGTTGGGCTTTTGTCTTCATGCACCATGGTCAGAGACAGTCGCTGACCGAAAAAACAAGGGAAAAACTGGATGGGGCTTTGAGCAACCTGGTCTGGTGGGAGGTGTCCCTGCCCAGGGCAGGGGTGAGGACTGGATGGTCTTTAAGGTCCCTTCCAACCCAAACCATTCTGTGATTCTATGATTTAATGATTGAAAGGCAGCGCTGAGATCAGCCATTCCTCTGCTGACCTCCAAGATCAGTTCTTCTCCCTTGGAAGTCTGGGTGATGGGGAGGGAGTTGCAGTCTGGGCTGGGTATCTCTGAATTTCCCCACTGTTGGACTTGATGCCATGTTTCAGAGTTAAATATGACAGGTTGGGTCCTCAGCTGCTGCTGGGGTGGTTTTGAAACCACGGCATAGGCGGGATGTGTCTCTGTCACCCTGTGCAGCGAGTTGGTCCTGCGGCATGGCCAGCAGTGTCTGGGTGTCGTGTAAAGGCTCTGCTTTCTCATGTGTCATTCCAGTCCTGCTGAAACCTCTCTGAGATGTCGTGCTACCTACAGCAGTGCCTCCCACCAGTCTACCAGGGCCCCATCCCCATCAAGTGCCCGCCAATGTATGCTGCCAGACCCACCTGGCACTCGACGCTCTGCATTCCACAGTATGTGACCCCCTGTGTCCCCCGGCAGCGGATGATGTCCTCCAGCTTCTCCCAACAGCAGTGTGTGACCCAGTGCGTGCCACGACAGCAGTACGCAACCAAGTGTGTGCCGCAGCAGCAGCGTGTGACCCAGCACATCCTACAGCAGCCCTGCGTGCCTCGCTGCGTGACAACCTGCGTGCCCCAGCAGCAGTGTGCCACCAAGGGTGTCTCACAGCAACCTTGTGTCACCAAGTGCGTGCCCCAGCAGCAGTGTGCCACCAAGTGTGTGCCGCAACAATGTGCAACCAAGTGTGTGACCTCCTACGCCCCCCAGCAGCAGTGTGCCACCACATGCATCCCGCAGCAGCAGTGTGCCACCAGGCATGTGACAACGTGTGTGCCACAGCAGCCGTATCTGACCAAGGGCATCCCACAACAGCAGTGTGCCACCAAGTGCGTCCCGCAGCGGTGTGTGACCACCTATGCCCCGCAGCAGCAGTGTGCCACCAGGTGCATCACCACATGTGTCCCACAGCAGCGTGCCACCAAGTGTGTCTCGCACCAGTTTGTGACCTCTTGTGCCCCGCAGCAGTGTGCCACCACATACATCCCGCAGCCATGTGCAACCAGGTGTGTAACCAAGTGTGTCCCACAGCAGTGTGAGACACCTTGTGTCCCACAGCAGCAGTGTGTCACCAAGTGTGTGCCACAGCAGCAGTGTGCCACCAAGTGTGTCCCACAGCAGCAGTGTGCCACCAAGTGTGTGACACAGCAGCCATGTGCCACCAAGTGTGTGCCACAGCAGTGTGCCACCAAATGTGTCCCACAGCAGCAGTGTGCCACCAAGTGTGTGACACAGCAGCCATGTGCCACCAAGTGTGTGCCACAGCAGTGTGCCACCAAGTGTGTGACACAGCAGCCATGTGCCACCAAATGTGTGCCACAGCAGTGTGCCACCAAATGTGTCCCACAGCAATGTCAGTCGGGGGGAGTTAAAATTTCGAGTCACTCTAAGAAGTACTGCTCTGCACCCAAATGGCCCTGGTAGAACACAGTGGGGGAAAGAAGGTCCACCAGAAAAAGCACGAGCTTCAGCTTTGGGGCAGGGGTTATTTCTCTCCTTCCACCACCTGCCAAGCAGTTCCTATGGCTTAAATCTGCTTTATCTACATTTTCCAGCCCTTCCCCTGTAGCTCAGCTCTATTTTGGGCCAGGCTGTGATATTTTTTCCATGGCTGCACTCCAGGTGCCTGTGGTTTGCACCTTAATCTGCTACAAGGCATAGTTTAGTGGGATGCGATTAAATTCTCACCTGATTCAAATGAGTTGTGATTTTTAAGAAAAAAATTAAAAAAAAAAAAAAGAGAGATAGAAATGTCGAAGAGGTCCAGATCACGACAGCATCACGAGGACTGGCAGCGTGGCCGGAGAGGGGCTGGCCCGTGCCTGGCTCTGAGTTTAGTCCTTGGGAGACGATGGTCAGGTTAACCTGGATTCCATGAAGCTGCGAGTTCTCCAAACCAGCTGGTTTCAAGCACAGATTTGGAAGCCAAATATGAATTTGCTGAGCAAACGGTGTACGAATCTTATTCCCATGGCCTTCATTTCGGAAGGTAGCCAGAAACCCCTGCTGTTTTAAAACACGGGCTCCGGGTTGACTTCAGCTGAGTCCCCAAACAAGAGGGGATTTCCAGCTTGGTGGAGTTGGTCCTTGCTGAAATTTTATACATGGAAGCTTTTATTCACTTGGTTGCGTTAATTAATACTGAAACCACAACTTGAAACAAAAGAAAGTCTTCGAAATAACACTGAAAGTTGTAGCACGACTATTTTATAAACGTTTGAGCTATAAAAGTGATTAACTATGTTCTTTATGCTGCCTGAAGATGTGTACACTCTACACTGTACTGAAAACAAACCATATATATATATGTGTATTTATACATATATATAGACTTGAATAAACATACTTGTCTGACTTCAGATTAAATATCTTGTCTTTTTGCCCCCTGGTGGTTCTTCTCTGTTAAATATAGTGAACTCCTGTCTGAAAAATACGAAAATCCTGTAATATGCCCTATCATTATGAAAATGAGTAGTAGCTCACACTTAAGTGGATCGTGCGTATTTGGAGGGTAAAAACAAGTGTTGCAAGACGAAGAGGAGGGTGTGACTGGGGCAGGGACGCTGCCCTGCATCCTGCCCTACTACACCCTTGCTCCGTGACCTTGGGGTGCCATGGCGGGCTGCCCTCCGAAGGCAAGGAGGTGGCATCTAGCAATGTCGAGGTGGCATCTGGCTGCTTCCCTGGGGCGCAGAGTGTGTGATAGGGGAGAAGACCCTTTTCATACCTCCTCCTGAATGTCCAGTGACGATGCTTTGGCCTTGAGAGGGACAATGGTTTAGCCTGGAGAGGCAGAATGCAAGAACAGCAGTGACCATGGTCCTCCTTGCAGAACCAGAGATGCTCTCACAACCCAACCTGTGTCTTTGTCCTCTTTAAAACCAAGAAATGGCCTTCTGAGGAGCTGTAGCATCATTGCGGCTTTCCCATAGGAACCAGAGCCTATGGGTCATTAGGAGAATCTTCCTGGGTGGTAGGTGGCTGGGTGGCACAGGACTTCATCTCACAGGGGTGGAGTAGCCACCAGAGCATGGAGCTTGTTTTGGAGGTGGCCACAATGGAGTCTGGGTCTGACCCTGGCTCTGACTCACCCTGCGCCACCAAGTGACCACAGCACAATGTGCCTTGGTTTCCCCTGGGCTTAATTGGGAATAATAATAGCCCCCACAACAGTGTCCTATGAGGCACTGAGCGTCTCTCTGGGATGAAAGGACTTTACAGGTGCTAATTATGACCATTGGGATGACAGGATATGATGTTATCATCGGGTTAATGTTTTGCTACCTGCGCTGGAAACACTAAACTGAATATTAGCGTTACTTGAAGGCTACTTGTTCTGGAGCTTGCCCAGGAACTGGATTTATGGAGCTTATAAAAATTGTATTAATCTGCTTACCTGGTCTCTGATGCCAGCCTGATTCCTAAAATCTTGGGTCGGATCATTGAACATTAAATGGCCGTTGTTCAGGGGAGTGAATTGCAATGAAAGTTAGAGAAATCCAGGATGGATTTAGTGCTTCTGTCTCCAGTTATGGAAAAAAAGATAAGCCTCTAGAGAGCATTCTTCCCTTGAAATGTTGGCATCAACTGGGAAAACATGCACTTTGTCTGCATTTTTTACTACGATACTGAGGGAGATATTTTTGGTTGGAAAATCAAATCTAAATCACAAACAAACCTTCAGGCTTCTGGAATTTCTGGTGAAAACAGAAACAGAAAATTTACTCAGCGGTTCATAAGCCGGAGAGCGATATTCTGCTTCAAATCACAGAATCATTTAGGTTGGAAAAGACCGTTAATATGGTCTAATCATAAATGTACCACTGCCAAATCCATCAATAAACTGTGTCCCTTAGCGCCACGTCCACACATCTTTTAAATCCCACCCAGCAGCATCCCCGGTGTTTCAGATCAGTGAGAAATTTTCCACCTACTCCATTACAAGTTAATTTATTTCACCTCTTTTTGTTTCAATGTGTGGGACCTCACCTGAATTCCGAGCATGCTGGAACTCATTTCAGAGGTGTCAGATTTGCATGAAAGGAAAAAAAGGAATAATCCCAGGGCTTTGGCTTATGCAGATATGTAAAAATGCATTCCTTGTTGGCACTTAACGCTCATGCCACTGTTAATATTCCCTTGGGTTTATTGGTGGCACAAACAGGGAACAAAAGGAGGGGTGACTGGTGCAGAGACCGTGTGGCAGAGCAGGAAATGTGATTTGTGTTTTCAGGACAGGAGCCGGGTTTGATTCAGCCGCCTTTCCTCGGGCCACCCCAGCGCTCCCGCTCCTCCCTCCTCCTCTTTGTTGTGCCGGAAAAGCGTCACCTCTTTCGGCAGGTTATTCACTTGGTGGCAAGTTCTTTTTAGTAGCCGTCTTGCCCTTAGCCCAAGGCTTTCTCAGTCCCAATCATCCGGCTCTTCCCTGGGTTCCCTGTGTAAGTGAAGGAAGTCTGCATGCCAGAATAATTATGGTCTGCAAAAAGTTGCCAAGAGTCCTTCCTGAATGATGTTTTCAAAGGCAGCAAAGGGATTTATTCAGGCAGGTCCCATGGAAATGAGGAGTCCCTTGGGCAGTCCCTTTGGTGGTCTCCAAACTGCAATCTTTCTGGGTGGAAAGGTGCATTTTAGATGGCCTGGATTTGCTATGGGCAGGCAGGGAGGTTTGGGCACCATGCCTGGGGATTCGCAGTGCGAGGAGCATGAACAGCCCCTGCACAGGGTGTCCCCTGAGGGTGGTGAGACACTGGCCCAAGTTTCCCAGAGAAGCTGTGGCTGCCCCATCCCTGGAGGCATTCAAGGCCAGGTTGGATGGAGCTTGGAGCAACCTGGTCTGGTGGGAGGTGTCCCTGCCCAGGGCAGGGGGTGGAACAAGATGGTTTTTGAGATCCCTTCCAACTCTAGCAATTCCATGATTCTTTGGCCTGCCAGGGGCTTTGCGGGTTCAGCATGTTGCATCAGGAGGTTGCCCCTCATGGAGCTAGATGTCCCACCAGTGCCAGGTGGTGATGGCAGCCGCACAGAGTGAGGACAGCCATTCCCGCCAGTGTGAAGCCACACGTGGCTGGCCCAGGACTGGCAGGCAATTAGAGCATCACCCAGCCAAACCACCTCACTCCCCTAGGGCACTTATTCACTGTATAAAAGCTCTAGCATCGCGGGGCTCTCCTAGGCACTTCTCTCCGGTTGTTCTCACTGATGAAGTGGGTAAGTCTGGCTTTTAATGGAGCTCCTGAAATGCTATTTTATTCCTGGGTGGCTGGAGCAGGCAGAGGTCCTGCCTGTGGACTCACGGAGAAGCAACCTCAGGCGGATGCTGCCTTCAGCATCGGCATGAGCGGCTCCAACAGCAGGAGCATCTCCTCTGTGCTAAACTGAAGAATATTGGGAAAGCACTTCCAGATGGACTGTGAAGTCAGGAGTGGGATTTGGGGGCTTTTCTATGTTTTCAGTTAGATCTAGTCCAAAGGAAGCTCGTGACTACAGGAAGGGCTCGATGCTGGCGGGAGTCAGAGATGAACTTGCACACGGAAAGGCAACTCCTCTAAAGGAAGTGGAGTAGAGAAATTTGCTGCCATTTAATGGAATTTAAACAAAGTGACTTTTCAGATGCTGACCAAGTTCAGTGCCAATGTGGAAGTCAGCAGAGAGACTCTCTAGTTAAACCTGAACACATTAAAATATCTATCTAGGGTAAAAAATGATAAAAATAATTCTCAGATGCAAACAACTCCCTGGAAGCAAAAAATCCCTCTACTTTAGAAGTCTTTTATCTTGATGAGCAACACCAGATACTTTCGCATTGTAGATATCTAGTAGTAGCAATTGCTATCATTGTTTTTCAATGGTTTGGTTTTATTAGTTGAAGATTATTATAATTGTAGTGATAATAAGTTTTCCTAATGACAATAACACAATATTGTTACTGTTAATAGTCACACAGTGATAGGCTTTTGGAAGAGAAAACGCCTTACTGTAATTATAGCCAGAACAGGGATGTTCAGAAAATGCAGTTTCTTTACAGTCATTTAATTATATGCCTTAATCTCCAAACAATGTCAAAATGAAAAAAACATTTTTGATCAGAGTACCTTTCACATGTCAGTGGTTCCAGTACCTGTTCTGCTCAAAATAATCTTGTTAAAAACTCAGAAAACTCCATGAAACTGGGGTTTTCTGGAGCGGGGAATGACTTGGGATGGTTTCTCCTATGGCTCTTGGGGCCAAGGCAATGTGAGATGCTTCACAGAGGTTTCAGGAGGAAACTGTGGGCCATGGTGCCACCGTGTCCCTTCCCCAGGGATGTGGCCTTGACTAAACTCCTCTCCGTGCTGCTGGCACAGGGGCTGCCACGATGAGGTTTCACTACCAGAGCTATTCCACCAGGCAGTTCAACTGCAGGTCTTTGGGCTACCACAATAAAACCAGAGCACTGTGGCTTGGTCTGAAGGTAGTGCAAGACTGGAGGCTGCCTTGAATGGGTGGAATTCTCTCAACTTATTGAAACTTGACCAGTTAACACCAGCTGAGATTTTGCCTTGAGAGCTTCTTCTTTCCTGCTATGGTTTCACTAAATACTTAGAAACCATCCTGTTGTATTTCCTTTTTTTTCTTTTCTTGAAGATGCTTAAATAATAGCGTGAAGCTGGGACTGCACGGCTTGGAAAGGCAGCGAAGCTGATGCTACGGTAGTGAGCTTGGAGTCTGTAATTGCGTGGTGGCAGCCCTGTGGGAGCGTGAATCGGCAGGCAGGCAGGCAGCAGGCAGGCAGCAGGCAGGTGGGCAGGTCGTACGTGCTGCCACAAACCTATCCTTACCCTCGGTGAGCTAATTTAACCTCAGCTTGGGTTTGCCCGCGTGAATGGCAGCCACACCTGAGTATTACAGCACAGACACACCTTTAATTTTGGCTTGCCTTTTCATCTAGGGTGCTTGGGAGTTGCAGGACGTCCCAGTGGGGACGCAGGAGGTTTCCAGGTAGTGAGGCAGAGGGTCACAATGTCACCTCTCCTTGGTGAAATGCTTTGACGGACACTTACCCTGTCTTTGAAGGGTGACGTGAAAGCTCCCCAGTTTGCCTGGCTCCAACCCTTGATTGTTTCTGGGCTCTTAAGAGAAGGGTGTGGGGGCACCAGCTGAGAACAGACTCTCCTCTGCTCACCTGGATAATCACAGCCTGGTTTTGAGTCACCGAGAGCCTCTGACCTTCAGGAGAGCCAGGGTGTGGGCTCCACCATGTAGAAATGCCTGTGGGGAAACCTTAAGTCCTACATCACCCAAAATAGCCAATGTCTGTGTGAACTGTCTGTCTTTTTCCTGCTTTTCTTTCAGGCTTAAGCACCTTGCATGACCATGCACTATTATGGGGAGCGGTATAAATACCTGTACCTGCCGGAATCGGGCTACATCACCGAAACCATCCAGCAATGCACGCCCCAGTCCGATGTGTGTAGCACCACGTGCCACCCGGTCAGCGTGATCAAGAGCCCAATGCCCAGATGGCAAAACTACACGCAACCTTTCACTTATGTGTGCCCACAGCCAGGTGTGACCCAGAGCTCCCTGCTGCCCTGCCAGCCCTATGTGCAGCAGTGTGTCCTGCTGTACCCTGAGCCATGCGAGACCACTCGCCTTCTGCCCTGCAGGAAGCCCAGCCTGAAGCTGAGCCCAGTGCAGAATTTCCAGCCCTGTGAGATCAGTTGCCCCGAGAAAAAACGTACGGCCAAGAGCCTCCCACCTTGTGCCCCCAGGTGCCCCGAGCCTGGCAAACTCAAGTTCCCACCGTGTGGGATCAAGTACTCGTCCTCATGCAAGAACGAATGCAGGACGCAGAAGATATCCAAATGCTCGTCGCAGCGGTACGGCACAGAGCTCCGGTCCCTGCAGGGGATGACCAGCGGCTATTCCCTGCCGTTGCAGGGAGTCACCGAGTGTCCCCCGCAGCAGTGCGTAACCCAGTCTTTCCTGCAGGAGTACGTGAGCGGGTTCCCCCAGCAGAAGTGCATGAAGGGTTACCCGACACAGGAGTGCATCACCACCTACTCCTCCCAGCAGTGCGTAACCAAGTGCCCACCGAAGCCGCAGGTCCTCAAGTGCCCCCCCGGGCAGGGAATAAAGGAGTACTCCTCGGAGCACCATGCAACCAAATGCTCGCTGCCACAAGAGGGAATCAAGCACAAGAGCTCGTCGACACAACACCTGAGCAAGTCCAAGTGCCTCTACCCACGGGCCACCCAGCACTCACACCAGCATCACACCGGGGGAGTGAAACGTTCAGGCCACAAGAAGAGCCGCTGTGCTTCCAAATGGCTCTGCTAAAAGAGATAAAGAAGGAGTTGTGAGAACAGAAAGCTATGTAGCTGAGGTCTGAGGTTATTTTTCCCCCCCATTCCTAACCCCCAGAGAAGCTTTAGCCTTATTTTACCCCTTATTGTATCCATGTTAAACTCGTAGAGTGCAATCCCTTTCTTTTATGACCACACTTCAGTTATTCCTGCAACAGAAAAGATGTTAGTGAGAAGCAAAGTAATGCTGAGCAGGTGCTCGGGCTTTCAACGTCAAACTGATACAACTCTGTCACTACCTTCACACCACAAGAGGTTTTTACTGTAACTGGATCAATTATATCTGTCGGTTGTACCAGTCATATTAAACTCAGGTTGCAGCTGGATTCCTGCTCTCTGTCTGATTTATTTTCCCTTTTAAAAACCTGTTTCTAATACCTACTACTGGGCAAAATTATTCCCTGTTGTTATATCACTCTTTTCTGTAAAATAATGACAGCAATGGTGTCTTTAGGACTAGATTTACCATCTGTGGGAAGAGACCTTGATGTTGAAAAGTTACCCAGAGACATAGTAAAAGCAGCGGTGCAGGGTGGTATTAGAAGAAGGCTCAACTAAAGTAACGAGACTCATCAGTAGCCCTCAGACAGGAGTTTACTGTCCATCTAGGCTTTGCCTGGTGGCACCGGTGTCACATACAAGTCACACAGGAGAGATTTCAGTCCTACACCCCAGGACTATCTTCCCCCTACAAATTGCTCTGCAGTTTTGTCCCTGGACAAACCACTGCTGAGCAGATTATGGAATGGGCCATATGGGATAGTCCCTGGCAGAGCAGGAGGCAGAGAGAATGCTGCAGGTGGTCTTCTTTGGTGCTGTGATCCTGCGCTGGCTCTGCCTGTGCCAGGTGGGTGATCAGCATCAAGAGTCTGTGGTTATAAAACTCCAACCAGAGGGAAAACTAAATTTCAGTTCCAGCTGTTCCTTGACAATAATATTTTGGTAGGCAGCCCGAAACAGAATGGAATGGTTCAGATTGGAAGGGACCTTAAAGATCATCAAGTTCCATATAGTTCCAAATAGTTATTATGTAGGGTTCAAAATAGTTGTTGTGCTTGGTCAATATGGTGATTTCCGTGTGTGCATATATATATATATATATATATATATGCAAGGGGCAAAGTTCCAAAGCACCTTTCCTTGCACACCTACCCTACACCACAGGCTCTCCCATGAGGAGGTCTTAGAGCAGAAGCTCTCTACCACCATCTAAAGGTGCAATGGAAGACCCAGCAGCTCCTCCCATGGCTGCTCAACCAGCTTCCTGGGCAAATCCCAGCAGAAAAACTTCCTCCTATCTCCTTGGCTTCCTCTGCAGAGCCCCAAACAGACCAAGCAGGATTTCCATAGACACCTTTTTGCAATAAAGTGATAGATTTGCCTGTAAAAACAGAGACTGATGCTACCTGCAATCCTCCAGGATTAGGAGGAGCTTTGCTCCTCTCTGTGGGGAGAAGGAATTCTTTTTAACTTGTGGTTAGTCACTAATCCATGGGAATTAAATGAAAAAGAGAGGAAAGGTCTGAGCAAGTAGATCCCTCCTGACTACCTCAGATGGGATCCATCCCTTTCTCATACCAGGCCAACATAAAACCTGGTTCCCCTCTGCCCTCACTCACCCCAGGCACCGGCACGCACAGGACAGGCCTGGAGCCATCTGAGGGAGATGGAAAATTGTGACAATTAAGGCCCGAGGGAAGTTCTCCCACCTGCATTTATCCCACTTGCATGGTTTAAAAGGTTCTGCTGATCTCGGTTGCTCTTGGTCTTAAAAGAATGCAGCTCACCTTCAGTTAGCATGGGGAAGATGGTATTCATCGTTAGAAAAGGGTTTCCTTCTAAAAATCTGAGCTTCTGTTTCTGTGGTTTTGCTCCTGATAAAGGGGTGATAGTGTAAAAAACCTGATATCTCAAAACAACCACTAAATGGTGCCTAAACTTTTCCTGGCTCTCTACCTGAGGATGGTTTTTATGCTCTGTTTTTTCCTTCTCTCCTCCTATTACTTGCTCCATCAGCAGACCCTGCTCTCCCTCATCAAATGGATCCGTAGGTGGGATCTCCTCCTGGAGAGGTCATGAGCACTGCAAAAAAGACGGACCTGGTGGCCCAAAAGGTGACATGAGGCAGTGCTGCAGCCTTGTGGCCATGAAAGCCAATCGCAGGCTGGGCTGCCTGAGCCAGAGCATAGACAGCGGCAGGAGGAGAGGCTGGATTCCCCTCCAACTGGCACTCAAGAAGCCACATCCAGACCTCCATGACCTCTGTGGGTGCTCAGCACAAGAGTCATGGACAGCCAGAAGTCCAATGAAGGCTGCAGGGTGGTCAGGGCACTGGGTGCAAGAAGAGAGAGGCTGGGAGAGCTGGGTATGTTTGCCCTGGAGAAGAAAACACTGAAGGGACAGTTTATTACCACCTTCACCCATAAAATGAGTGTTCAGAGCAAAGATGGGCTCTACTCTGAGGTGGACAGTGACAGGGGGTGCTACAGAGCAGCTTTTTCCTTTTTGGGCTTACTTTGCCCATATTTTCCATGCGACCATTGTCCAAAGGGTCCCCCAGGTGGACAAACTCCACATTGCCCATGGTAATAAGAGGTGTAAGATATTTAGGACTGTGTTTCTACTCCTATTTCCAAAGGTGTTTTGCACAGAAGGCATCATAACTTCTAGAAATTAAACAGCAATCTTGCTGTCTTTTCTTCCTACAAGGAAGCCTGGGAGGTATAAATGAGTTTCCAGTTTGGGGTATTTGGATCCTTTGCAGGTAAACTGGCATAAAGACAGGAATTTCCATTTTTCCAGACACTTTTCTCATTTTTAAGGAAGAAAGGTATGATCAGATATTGGTTCAGAAGTCACCAAGAGATCCATAAACTCCCTGAAATTGTCAAAGAGTATGAAATATGATTTTTAAAATAAACTGCTAGCAATCTCTAGTAAGAGAGGTCAATGGGCTCAGCCTCCATCGTGAGTTATGAATTTGGGGTTTGGCTTTTTGGATAACTTTGTGTGAACTTTTCATTGTCTTCTGAGAAAGGCTGAGGAAAATAATCCTGACAATTAGAGACTGGTGAGGTGATGTTTCCACACAACAGGGAATGTCAACACATTTCCAAAATATTCATTACTGGTTTATGCATGCAAAGTGTTTTATCGTTATAATAATAACAGTTTGTTATCTGAGACAACACCTCAGGGCTAATAGCACCTATAGAATATGTATTTTTTGATGGAAGCGTCTTAGTTGTTCTCATACACAGGATGTTGTTTTCAGGCCTTGACAACTCAAGGCGTTTTGATTTTCATTAACCAATGCATATCTGATTACACTCAAAAGCAGTCACTTCAAAATGGATTAAGAAGGTGGCTTTGGCCACTGTGTGACTCTAAATTCTGAGAATCCACCTAAATCCTTGGGAAATCAGCGAGGCTCCACAAAGTTCACCAATTCCTGTACATCAGTAGCCACGTGATTAAATTTTTTTTCCCCATATTTAAGTCTTCCTTGATGCACTTTCAGCCCATGGCTTCTTCTCTTGTCCTTAAGCAGGCGTAGATGGCAGCTAAACTCTCTCACCTTGACATCTACCTTTTATCTGCAGAAATTATTACCTTATCTTCCTCCAGTCTTCTCTTCTGGAAGTGGACATCTTCAGAGTTTATGTTTCTGAGCCTTCTGGTGATTGGAGCCAGACACGGGCAGCTGGTCAGTACCTAGAGCAGGAATAGGGAACCCCAAGCAGAATGACATCCTCTGAAGGACGTCAGGAAGGAAGGAAGGAAGGAAGAAGCTGAAGCTGTGACAACAGGCAGTGAAACGAAGGACAGGAAGAAAATAACCAAATCATTATGAACAAAAATGAACAAAACTGAACCCCATGGAGGCTCCAACTAACTGCTGGGGTGGATTTAGGGGAATGAATTAAAATCCCACACCTGGCAGTAGATAGAGCCAATATATCTTCAATATGGCGGTTGCTGTCTGAAAACACTGCTCACACTGTCAATGTTTAACTCAAAGCTGAACAAACTGGAGTGAGTCGCAACCCCATGTTAATACAGACAGAAGTGGGAGAATCACATCAGCAATTAATTTAAACAGTAAAAATGTAATATGAAGAGAACCCCACAGCATGTAACAGTATGTACCACAGAAAACTGAATAATGCCAGTAAACAATGTTAAAATAATTATAGTAATTATAAGGGTTACACATGCGGGAAAAATTGTTTGGGAAGTAATTAAGACCTCATGCACGAAGGTTGTCTCATCCTCCTGGAAGTTCAAGAAAGCATATAAATCTCAAAGGATTCAGGGCTGCTCTGGCCGTTTCTCTTGACTTCTTCCTGGACAGCTGGTAAGTCTCATTCAACCTCAATTTGATTATATGGAGTAAAACGTTTCTTTAACATCAGCTGGGGTTTAACAGGTTTCTAAAAATAATAAGGAGATTCTTTCTCAAAAAGTCTGCTAGAAATTATGTAGTTGTACCATGTTGGACCAAGTGCAGCCTTAAAAGTATGTCTATGGGGACTGGCATTCTTATTTTAGAAAAAAAATATAGTAATACAATTTTGTTATTATCAATTAACTGTGTGTAGCTACATGGTATCCAACATAAAAGGCATTTTAAGCTCTATTCAGGTAGAGTTTAGATAACATTATCATAGGATAGTTTGGTTTGGAAGGGACCTTTAAAGGCCGTCTACTCCAACCCCCCTGCAATGAGCAGGGACATCTTCAACTAGATCAGGTTGCTTGGTAACAATAGTATTACTATTTTTTCCTTAAAAAAAAAACAATGGAGAAGATTTGAGATGTTCGAATTTGTTTTCCCAAAGTTTTTATTCATAAATCAGCAAGATTGGGTTTTCAAAGGAATAAAAAGGCACTAAAATCTTCTTGCCTCCTTCCTTCCCTGCCAGAATGACCATCCAGAACACAGTTAGAGCAAAGAGGTCATTTCACTAAGAAGTGATGTCTCCCCAGTTTTCAACTGGTCATTCACGCAGGTCTGTTTGTGGCTGGAGCCTCTCTCTTTGGGTTAAGACACCTTTATCATAGCACTGTTAGGAAGGAGAAACTTTGCAAGGACAATTGTTTTCATACTCAAAGACTTCAGGGTTTTTCTGATGAGAGCATCTGATGCTGAGCATTAACAGACATGAAAAGCCAGAGAAGGTGAGGAATGGGATCCCCCTTAACCTTTCCATCATAATCAGTGGTCAGAAACAGGCATTTCACATGACTTATTTAAGCACCTATCTCTGAATGAGCTTGACTGCACTCTGAAAGCGCCTGGTTTTCTCCAGTGACAAAAATAAAGCTGCTACTTTATAGGTAATCATCTACATCAGGCACTATTTAACTTTGACAGATTAATCCCATAACATATTTTCGTAATTAGTTCCAGTTGAATGACCTAAAAGGTGGATTCAGGATCTAGGCAAAAAGGTAAGCACCGAAAAATCTCTATGAAGTTCTTAGCTTTGCCATGAATGGTCTCTGCAAACCATTTGGAGGTACCTGGAGGGAAGATCTTCCCAGGAGCTAACATGCAGAACGGCACCGAGATCAGGTCCTTTCACCTCCTGCAGAGCAGTCCCCATCTTGCGGAGCTGGGATCATGGTTTTTTCCTCCCAGTCCTGTGTGACATGGACTTGTTAGTCTGCACGAACCCCTCAGGACAGTGGTACAGTGCCCAGCGCAATCACAGCAGAGGCATGAGAATCCTATTACGCATAATTACTCTAACGAGGGCTGGGCATGCTCTATCGCTGAGACAAAAAAATAATCCCAAGCAAGGGCATTTTCCAGCATGGGGACATAAAATACCCATTGCTGTATGACCAGTGGCAGTATGGTACCAGCAGTGGCTATGCTGGGGTCACTGGCCACAGCTGCAGTACGTATGCAGTTGTCCTCGATGGCTGCCAAGAGAGGGTCTGTAACTGGGAGAGGGAAAAGAGACACAGCAGAGGTGGAAATGGCCTGTGGGCAAGGGATGGCAGGGATAAAACTGGATGGAGGTTGGAAAAACCCTAGGGGGAGGTTGGATAAGGCCTAAAAGTCCTTCTTGGGAGGGTGGAGGCAGAGTGAGGACTCAGGTTGATGCTCAGAGAAGTTGTGACTGCTCCATCCCTGGAGGTGTTCAAGGCCAGGCTGGATGGGACTTTGAGAAACCTGATCTAGTGGGAGGTTTGAACTAGATGATCTTTAAGGCCCCTTCCAACCCAAACCATTCCATGATTCTATGATGGGGATGGGGTGAGCGGAACAAGGGAACAAGCCTATACTGATCCGTGAGCTTCATTTCCTGAAATCACAGGGTCGTGTTGCCTCCGCTACAGCTTCTTCATTACCTGCACAGACCCTAAAACCAAAATTCCTGAGCTGCACTCTTATTCGCTTGTCCCTTCTTCTCCACCCCAGAGTGTCCCCTGCTGTGGCACATGCCTCACCCTCCCTGCGAGGAGAGCAGGAGGGGAGCCGGAGTGCGGGGGATCTGCAGGGTACAGGTTGCAAACCCTTTGAGAAACACTCCCATGGTCTCTGTTGTGTGCTGCAGGTTGGCCACCACCATTCCTCCCAGATGTCCTTCGGTGGGGAGCGGGACGCAGGACGCTGTTTCTACTCATGCAATGCGCAGTGCCCGCAGCCTCTTGCTACCAGTTGCAATGACCCATGTGTTGTATCCTGTGGCGCCTCCAGAGTCATTATATACCCCCCTCCCGTCGTCGTGACATTCCCAGCGCCCATCATCAGCACATGCCCACAGGAGACGGTGGTGGGAAGTTCTGCTGTCCTGGAGGGAAGTGCACCAGCCCCGCTGGCATCTCTGAGAGGAGAAAGCCTGTGCTCAGAGCCACCTGCAGAGAGATTTTTCCCAAAACACGCACCTCCATGCCCATCACGGTGCTCCTACGTGTTTTCTTCCCACTGGATGCATCCTTGCAGTAGACCCAGCTACAAACGCCACCAACCATCTGAGAGTGAGAGGGAAGAGCATGCTCCAGAGAAGGAGAAGCCAGAAACTGAAAATACAGATACAGCAAACGAGGGCAAAGAGATCTCAGAAACATAAAATAGTGATACCAACCCCGATGACCAAGTCCAAGGCCTCGTAGACTCCCACTGCCTCTAAAGCAGACTTACCTCTGTCTTCTTTACATTATGCTTTACTTTAAGTTCATAGTTTTTTTCCCCTCACGTACATTCTCAGGCAGGTGATTACAACAATATAATCCCCCCCCATCCTAATTTGTGTTAACCTGACCTTTGAAATATACAGTATTGTTGGGAACAATTTGGTCTTTTTACTTTGCTTTCCAGAAAAACGAAGGCAGCAGCTGTTTCAAAAAGAGCACGAATGTGGTCAGTTGAGACATGACAAACCCTTTCACTGCTAGAGCTCATTAGACTGGTCTTAGACTAGTTTAAGAGAATTAGTCACCAAGAAATTAGCTTTTCCTTCTGATAAGTGTTTGTACACACACACGTGTCATTTGTTTCTACTTTCAGTTTCACTGTGGGGGAAAAGAAACCGATCCTCTCTTTATATTTAATTTTATTTAAGAAAAAGGAAATCTGGAACTGTGCCCTTTACGCTGTGATTTATTCTAGCAGCCTTGTTCTGCCCTTTCCCTTCCTATTAAAATTATTCTGCATTATCACGATGGTTTTCTCATTTTCTTTCTCTTCCACTCTTGATTTTCAGATACCGACTGGTGAAATTTAGACGGCAAACACCAAACCCAAATCTGTCGGTTCTTCTCACCCATGACGTGAGAAAATCCTCAACTTCCGCCCCCTTGCGCTCCTCAGCCCTTGTCACCTGCCTTTGCACAAGACACTTTCATTTTCACTTTCATCTCACAGCTTTCACTTGTTCCTCACCCTGTTAAGCGCAGCCTGTGGTTTTGAGAGTTCGTGGCTGGATGTGTCAGCTGAAAAGCAATAAGTACATGAAAAGGAATGACACCCTGAGAAATTTTCCTAATTATTTACTTCGGTTCAGGAAAAAAAAAACCCAGCAACTCCCCGCTTCCCCGCCCTCAAATTCTAAGTTTTATTTCTCTAAAGATTTCCACACGTTTTAACTGCAAACATTGTCCTTTTGGTCCCAAGAAGGGTATTGCTGCAGTTACAATGGGGCAGCTCTGCCGGTCTTTGCAAGCTAAAAGCTGAAGTTTAACAGCAATGAAATAAAATCCATAGGTAAACGTGTGCCTAAACTGAAATACGAAAGCTGGCTGAGCTCCAGTTTCCTCTTCTTGGGGCTGGTCAGTCTCGAGAGCTGCCGTTTAACAATTTGCCCTCCCCTGTGGAGAGAGATGCCCAGGAACGTCAGGGTGTGCACCTTATTCTGCAAGCAGCCCATGCAGTCGCCGTCAGATGCGGTTGTTTTCCCAGAGACTTCTTCAAAGAGAAAGCGAGATTGCAGAAAACTTCACAGCGGTGCTAAAACGCCGTATGAAAACATGGTAAGCAGCCTGGATTCCTGCCAGTCTCCCTGCTCTGTCTCGCTGGGAAGCTGCAAGCCTCCGAGAAGACAGTTTGTCCATCCCTCTGCTGCAGACCCCGCTGTGATCCGCTGTCCAGGGGCAGGGGGGACATCTCCCTGGGAGCAGCCCATCCTTGCTCCCTGTAAATCTAAAATAA
The DNA here is from genome assembly GCF_964106895.1 of Numenius arquata. Lineage (NCBI taxonomy): Eukaryota > Metazoa > Chordata > Aves > Charadriiformes > Scolopacidae > Numenius > Numenius arquata. The sequence goes on along the minus strand of NC_133602.1, from coordinate 1,407,525 downwards.
ACCCTTCAACTATTTGCTGCCCATATATTTAATTCTTTTTTCTCTTGGCAGGGTGGGAACTCCTATAAATCTGCTTGTTTATCTCGCAGACATTAGCATGTGCCCTACTTTATTGATCCAAGATGAAGACGTAATTACTGTATCTTCGCAGATCAGCTTGTGAACTGGGCCTCGGTGTCACACCCCAGATAAACCGGGAGGCGGGGCAGAGATAGAAGATGCGCTGATTGCCCGGCTCATGCAAAAAAGTGTTGTGAAAAATTTGGTAATGAGGTCACGGGCAAGGTGGAGCTCTCAGGAACCTCCAGTCCAAAAGACCAGGTCCTGACTCATTATCTCCACCCCATCCCATCCAGCAGTTCGAGGAGTTTAACAATAATCTTGTTGCACAAGGGGATTCGGGAAGTGATTTTCACCTGCTGAAGATGACTTGCAAATTATTCCTTTTTAAAAAAATTAAAAATAAAACAAAATTTACATGCCTGAAAACCACTAACTTGGTTCTTGAAAATGAAGCAGCTTGCACAAGACAGTCTGCCCTCCAAGAGCCTTGCTGAGGCTTTTTGGGGAAAAACCATTAGCCTGTCAGCCTGGGAACTTTGAGCTTCAGCCCTTTCAGAGAAATTTGTGCATAATATTCGTACCGTGCACCATACTGTTCTGCTGTCTGCAGTGCAGGCACATCATTTGGGTCCATGTGATGTGTATTGACACATCACATTTTCAAAGAACCCTCAATATTCTCTACTCATCTGCCTGAGCCACATCTTAAGGCATTTTGATTAACAACATATCAAAACCCACCAGTACTTCATAAAATCATAGAATGGTTTGGGTGGGAAAGGACCTTGAAGACCACTCAGTTCCCCCCCTGCCCTGGGCAGAGACACCTCCCACCAGACCAGGTTGCTCCAAACCCCTTCCAACCTGGCCTTGAACCTCTCCAGGGATGGGGCAGCCACAGCTTCTCTGGGCAACCTGGGCCAGGGTCTCGCCACCCTCACAGCAAAGAACTTCTTCCCCAGATCTCATCTCAACCTCCTCTCTTTCAGTTTTAAACCCCTCCTATCACTACTGCATCTTTCTGCCAGTTTGACCTTCACTCGTGGTCTTTCCTCCTTTCCCTGCCATTTAATGACCTTCCACAAACACGTTTCCCCTGTTTCTTTTATACTGCTTATTTCAATGCTTCCCCCCCCATATTGACTTGCATGTGGGATCCCAGCTGCTCCTCTGCCTTCCCCTGCTCTTTCAGCACTCCACAGGATGCCACATTTTGCTGTCATTATAACATCCCACATCATCTTCTCACTGCTTCTTGCAGACCGTCTCTCTCTTTACACCCAAACGGCACAGACAATTACCATCTTATTATGGGATAACTGGTGCCCAAAAGCCACCTAACCTGTCCAAGGACACTCTATGCATAAGGGTGGATCTAAGACTTAGACACACCTAATTATTATTAGCCTTATTACTTATAACCTGTCATTACAATGCCAATATTGCACGCTAGCTAAATTTACAATGGGGCCAGGGAGACCAAGGCATGGGACAGACACAGGAGAAGGGCAAAATGAATCCTGCATGGGATGCCCAGAAAGCTGCTGTTGCAGGGCTGCTTTTACTGTTTACCTTTTCAAGTTGTGACATGAATTACCAGGGGCGAGGTAGGAGCGCGCTAGCCTTTGGGGCAGCTTTCTACTCACGCTGAGGCTTTATCCTTGTTGGCCTGAGCTGGAAGACGCAGTTCTATACAGATATTTGAAGCAGAATAGGACCTGGCACCATAATTCAGATATTTCCCATGCAGAGCAGAACTCTGCATTCCCTTTTTCTTTTCTGAGAAGAGCCTTCTCTGCCTCTAAACTCAAAAACCTCTAAACTATAAATTCATTTAAGAGGGTTCTGAGCCAGCAGATCAGCACTCCTTTAGTCTAATAGCCTTGAAGGAACTGAAAGTCAGTTGCCAGTTTTTCTTGCTGAGATTAACAGGCTTAATTAGGTAATGAGCCAGAATGGAGATTTAATTGGTAGCTTTAGAATTAATAGATTATTAAATTGGATATTAGCACCACACCTCTGTGAGCCATGAGGCGATACAGGAATATGAATCCACTCTGGCAGTATCAGCACATACCATGAGTACTGGCAAAGTATTAAAAATGGATTATTTGTAAGGGTGGAACTGCCAAGGCACCGCATTCCAAACAACCCCAAACGTGAACTCAGGAACACCGACCTTACTAAGAAACAGGTCTATACACATCTCCGCTGTACTTGCATTTTCAGAAGGCCCAGCTGCCACCACACCCCTTTTTCCCCCTTTGTCATGGAACAAAAGTGTTATTCCAGGCTGTCTCTGCCTGAATACACAATTGCCAATGAGTGCACATCACTGTGTCCTTCTCACCTCCACAGGCCTCTTGGTCCTGAGGTTCTTCACCTCTTTGCAGTAACTCAGACACAGAGGTCCAAGTGTCCTCCTTGGAGCTGGGGTGGGGTGATTTATGGACCAACCCAGCAGCTCTATCAATGCTGCTACATCAGCTCTTCCCACACCTGGGGATTTCAGATGACCCAGTAGACCTCAGAGTCCTTCAGCTGGTCAAGCAAGGTGGGTCTGACCTGGCAAACCTGCTTGGGTGATGGGTACGTTGTGTGGAGCCTGAGAGGTGGACATTGGCCAGCTTCAATACAAAGCTAAATTATACACAGGCACGGAAGCTGTTGTTACACCTTGGGCTGCAATTTCACATGCCCACAGGTTTATACTGAGGAGAAGAGAGCTCATATATTAAAGAGTATTAGTTCTGTTTTGTTTTTAAGATGAAAGATGGCCGGTAAGATTACAGCAGTATAATTACTCCTGAGCTCCAAGCAAATTTCATTAAGTGGCAGGGAAGAATTCTTCAGCTTTGGAATTATTTGTGTGTATAATTATTTAATCACCACCTTTTGTTGCACTGTATCTAGAAAATGTAACCAAACTGATCCATAAGAGAGGAAATCCATATGACAAGAGAGCTGGGTTTTGCTATTAATTATTTAATGATGAGGGTAGGTATTCAGGATGCAAATGGGAGATGAGTAAACTGAGGTCACCGACTATGAGTTCCCACTGGGATCAGGGTGAAATTGGCAGAAAAGGGATTCAGTGAGGAGTGTGGAAAAGGCAAAAAAGAGAAGAGAGTCATCGTAGTGCCAATGGAAACTGGAACACGCAGTGGTGGCTGAATAAGGGGCCTCCATAGCAGTGGGGTTTCTAAACTTCCAGTGCCCTCAAAGCACAACTAGAGATGGCAGAACTGCCCAGTTGATGAAATGCGAGCATGTATGGAAAGGTGAATGCAAGGGTGGCTTCCAGGCTCCACTAAATGTGTCTGCTGACTCTAGGAGAAACTCAGACATGTATTTTCGGACACTGAAGTGTGGCTATCTCAATCTGGAATGGAATCTAACCCCCATGTCCTCCTTTCTCCTGTGGCAACCGCAGAGTTACACGACCAAGCCCAACTTTCAGGTACAATGAGTTGTTTTGCTCTGTTGAGTGAGTGACAGGACAAACAATCAGGGATTTTAGGTTCTAAGAATTGGTTACGGGAGAAGATTGTCATAAATACAAGATAAATCCTGAGAAACAGAAGGTGGACATGGGTGGGATTTCAAGAAGAAATGAATCACGGCATCACGGAATCGTTGGAGTTGGAAGGGACCTTCTAGAGATCACCTAGTCCAACTCCCCTGCCAAAGCAGGATTGCCTAGAGCACATCACTCAGGACGGCATCCAGGCAGGTCTTGAAAATCTCCAGAGAAGGGGACTCCACACCCTCCCTGGGCAGCCTGTTCCAGGGCTCTGTCACCCTCACTCTAAAGAAGTTTTTCGTCATATTTGAATGGAACTTCCCATGTTCCAGCTTGTGCCTGTTGCCCCTTGTCCTGTCACTGGGAACCACTGAGAAGAGTCCGGCTCCATCCTCCCTCAAACCACCCTTTAGATACTTATAAGCATTAATGAGGTCTCCCCTCAGCCTTCTCTTCTCCAGGCTAAAGAGTCCCAGCTCTCTCAGCCTTTCTCAGCCTGAAGTTCCTTTGATTTTTGGAACTGGTGGACGCACCAGTTTTTCTGGAAAAGCACAAATTCTATTTTCAATTTAGACTCTTTTTCATATTTCTTTTCTGTTGTCTCATGCTCTACTCAACCCACAGTCATGAGGTTAGAACCCACTTAGAATAGCACAGTCTGAGTAAATCATCTCCAACAGCTCTGAACACAGGGAGGGGAGTTGGCTACCAGGAAAAAAATATTTGATGTTTTTTTTTTTTAATAGGGATGAACAAAGGGAATCAAGTAAATGTAATGCACAACCTACAATGAACGTAAAAGTACAAAACTGAGGTACTTCGATGGTCTGAGCAGTACAATAGCACTGAATATACAATGAAAGAGCAGACAGTGGTGATCTGGGCCCTTAGTTCCTTATTTCACCTTCAGTCTTGCAATTAAGCAATGAAAAAGCTCTTGGTAACATTGACCCTTCAGTTTGAGCAGTTTTGGAACTAGATTTCCAGGTGACAGTGCTTAGACAGCACAGGAAACCTATGCCAAAATGTGGTTAGCCAGGATCCAAAGCTGCCCTAAGTTTGCACTCTTGATTCCCATATTTTACCCTATTTATTTTGCTGCATGGTGGTGGTTGTTGTTCTCTTCCAAGCACTGTCAGCCTGGAATTGCTACGATAAAATCTGTGGAAAAATGAAGATTAAGGATAGTGCTTTGCTACAATCTGTGATAATAATAGAGGCTATTTCCTTTCAGACAAGTGAGCTTTCAGACCAATTTAGAAAATTATAGCGTGGTGCAGGTGAGAGCAACAGCAATTAAACCAGCTTCCTCTTTCAGATTTAATCTTAGTATGCAAAGCGGCGGTGCAAGGGTTGGGGCACAGCACTGGGATTTCTAAAACCAGAAAATCAATAAAGCCGCCGACAACAACAACATCAACATGCTAGAAAAAAAAAAAAACAAACAAGATGAGGAATCTCTCAGATAACGCTTTGGTATTGCTTTACGTGAGGTGAGTTTAAATCTAAAGCTGTAAGTACCAAGTCTGGGATTCCTCAGGCGGGCCAGGCTCTGCTTTATGTCAGTTTGTTGCTCTGTATGTAAAGCAACAAATTCTTTGGAGGAAAATATAAAATCCCTGATGTTTTTTTCTTCATGTTTTCAGCTTTCACCTGGTGAGGGAGGATATTCTGATCAATGCCTGTAAATTCTGACCAATGCCTATAAAAACTTCCAGGGCGGTTGTCAGGAGGATGGGGTCAGTCTTTTTTCGGTGGTGCCCAGTGACAGGACAAGAGGGAATGGGCACAAACTGGAACATAAGAAGTTCAATCTAAACATGAGGAGAAACTTCTTTTCTGTGAGGGTGGCAGAGCCCTGGAAGAGGCTGCCCAGAGAGGTGGTGGAGTCTCTTTCTCTGGGGACATTCAAACCCACCTGGACACGTTCCTGTGGGACCTGCTCTGGGTGGACCTGCTCTGGCAGGGGGTTGGACTAGATGATCTCCAGAGGTCCCTTCCAACCCCATACCATTCTGGGATTCTGTGACTCTGTGATATCTATTTCTCTATCTTTAAAATAATTCTTTGATATGAGGCAGCTGAGGTTCAGGTGATGTGAAAGGGGATGTTCGATTACTTTTTTGCAGTTTTGTATCTTATATTTTAAAAGGATATCGGTAGAGTATGAAGGCTGACTGCAGTTTGAGCTTGAAAGATGGTGTCTGCTCTCATCTATAATGTAAATTCCCCTTAACTAAAGCTGCCAGGGAAAAGCATCAGTTGCAGAAATCAAAGCGTGCGTGGTCCAGACAGTGAGGTTTTCTGCAGTGTGTGTTTTGAACAAGTTTTCTATACACTGGAAAAAAACCCCAGAGCCAATGAGGTCCCTATGAACTTCTATAAAATATTTGTTTTGGTAACTCCTTTAATTGCTTCAGCTGTCAATCACTCTAATTGTTTGTTACTTCTCATTCCCACAAATTATGTGAGGCATATTATTCTGTGCATCTTGCTGTCGTATCTCTATCACCTGTATACATTCCTCTGGTCATTATATTGATTTCATGGTCATGAAATGTAAATAATACAATTGGTAATTTTTTTTTTTTAGCTTTAGTTTTAATAGTTTGCCATAAGAACATAGCTAAGAGGGGTTTTTTTTATGAAACTGTGATTATGTTAATCGGAGTACTGGCATTTGTCAGGCCTTGTGAATTTATTCTAGCTGAGGTTATGGACCTGTACTTCAGGTAATGTTTCCTCTGGATCCTCTAGCCCCACAGGTAACGTATAGTGTTCCTTTCCTCATATTTGCCTCCAAAAAGCGTACTCAGAAAGGAAAATTGAATTTCTTCCTTGTCATTAGTATTTTTTGGCTTTTATTCTAAAGGCACCTTGGAAGGGGAGGATTCCTTGAGATGGGGAACTCATGATAAAGTGTAAAAGCTTGGACAGGTCACTGTCCTTGGCTGGATTTCTAATTGGATTATTGTGCCTGATCCTAGTGCTCACAGGAGAGTCTGTGGCCTGCTTTGGTATCTCTTGCGTTCCACTTCCTTGGGACATGGTATAGTCATGTAGGAGAACATCTGTCCAAAGGACAGTCCCAAGCCATAAACTCCAGTGCCAAAGCCCCTGGAGTGAGTACACAATGGCCATGGATACTAATGGCCATTTAACGTTAAAAGATTTCCTACCTTTAAAGAGGAAAATTCCAGAAGGCCACTGGTTATTATTACCCAAGATGACAAATGATGAACTGGAATCCTGTGCTTACCAGCAGCATGTAGTTTATCCATCTCTGAGCTACCTTCACAAATATTACCGAGTATTTAAGAGAAAACCAACCTCAGTGTATCGTGAGTTTTTCAGCAAAAAGTCAAGATGAGTGATGTGCGCGCATCTTGCTGTGTGGGTTTGGAAATTATCTAATAATCATACGCTGTTATCAGAACAGTTGCAACAAAGGAAGGCATCACCGGGGGAAAACATTCTGTTTCATAAGATGTAGAGAGCGGTTACGTAAAGGTATCTCCCAATTTCTATTATCTATGACAGCATATAAAAGTGCTCGTAACTCGTGTCTCCGTAGCTGCTTCTGCTGACTTATTCTGCTTGGTGACTGGGTAAGTCTGATTTAACTGAATCCATTCATAATTATAGATGTGGATTTATAGGTAGCAGTAATATGAGGTTACATGTCCTACCCAATTTTAGGGTAGGACCTTAATCTCTAAAAACTGCAACTTGCAAATAGGATGGATATAGGCGTCGCCATGTGTGGTGGTAAAAAGGAACGGGAGTTTCAAAAATATGGATGGGAGCAATTCCTGGGATTTCAGCATCTGTCTATGGAGAGAGGACACCCCAAAAACATCAGAATAGGACTCCCAGACAAAAAGCACAGCAAAGGCAATGACGTGAGGGAAGGAAAGGGACATTCTTTCCAGAACTTGTTTTGGGAATGGGCTACGTGGCAATGGAGCCCTAGAGAGGGGTGGAAGTAGGCTTAGAAACCTCTACCCAGCACTTCATCACGCTTGATTGGTGAGATCTTGCAACGCACAATTCTACTTTGGAGTAGAACGGACTGTGCCTTGAAATGGTGATTTTTTTTGGTATTATTATTTTATTTTTTTTAATCACTAACTCTTAACTTTTGAGTAGATGACTCAGACATATGTATCTGCATCTACTCATCTGAATACCATTCACCACATTTACAGAACTCACGTTACTATAACACAGTTTGTTCTTTCACTCCTCTGGCTGTAACTTTACCAGGCTAGTGCACCCTCTGCCTTTCAGGTTAACTTCCCTTCTGGAAAGATGTCTTCCTATGGACAGCTGATTAGCTCCCGCTGTGCTGCACCATGTGAAGTGACCTGCTCGGAACCATATGTCAACTTCTGCAGTGAACCATGTGTCAGCTCATGTGGAGATTCAAGAGCAATCGTGTACGCGCCACCTGTTGTAGTGACTTTCCCGGGACCCATTATCAGCTCATGCCCTCAGGAAAGTGTTGTGGGAAGTTCCATTCCTGAAATTGGGGGTCATATGGGCTCTGGAGGTGGAGGCATGGGCTCCGGAGGTGGAGGCATGGGCTCTGGAGGTGGAGGAATGGGTTACGGAGGTGGAGGCATGGGCTACGGAGGTGGAGGAATGGGCTCCGGAGGTGGAGGAATGGGCTCTGGAGGTGGAGGCATGGGCTCCGGGGGCGGAGGAATGGGTTATGGTGGTTCCTGTGGTGGAGGCAGCTCCTATGGGATGGGCTCCCACCATGGTTCAGGCAGTTCTTGTGGTGGAATCGGAGGGGGCTCATATGGTGGGGAGAGCTCATGTGGTGGTGGAATCTACCGTTTGGGAAGCTTTTACCGAAACTCACTTTACTCAGGATTTGGTAGAAATTATTTCCCCTATTTTTCCAGAGGGTACTATAGGTATCGCTATGGAAACTATGGGCCATTTTAAATCTTTAAGAAAGAGTCACGACTGAAGGAACAACAAGATACAAACTAGTAGTTGACATATAGATCTGGAAATCAGACATGCCAAGCAGCCTCCGCTTCAGCCAATGGCAGTAGGAGCTGGGGTTGCTTGGGATTTATTTGCGCTATGTTTTATCTAAGGCTTACGATCCCAATGTTGCCTCACTTTGTCGTTTGCTCATGTTATGTTTTGTTCTTTCTGAACCTGAAGAGAGTAAAAGCAAGTAGTGGGACTTGACTGTGAGAGTATCCAGCTGAAAGAAGAATGTCTCCTGAGCCCTGTGCTCCTCTGAACGCCTGATTGGTTGTTGTCTTTGTTGAAATGGAAATTACATTCTTTGTCTCTGCGTTGCCTCATTCTGCAAGAATGTAGTCCGCTTTTTGTTTGTATTAAAGCCCCGTTGCATCACAGCTCTGTCTTCTGGCTTTCATTTCGCTGCAGTTTCTTAGTTGCAAATGGCTTTGAAAGAAGTTAACTTTGTGGATCAGTTCTTATGCATTAATCAAGGACTATCCCCAGAGAAGAATTAATTCCTCTATATGGCCAATATAATTTTTCAGAAATACTTTATTAGAGTATTTTTTTTCCCCTTTCTGATCTATACTATGGCATACATACTAATTAGAACAGAATCCTGAAATAATTTAGGCTGGGATGATCTCTGGAGATGGTCTGGTGCAGCACCCACTCAAAACCAAGGTAACTTTGAAGCTAGGTCAGATACTCGGGGTCAATATCCCAAAGGAAATTGTTTTAACCCTCAGTGAAGATTAAAATGACTGCACATGTCCTGACTCAAGCAAAGGGGAAAGTTGTGCCCTGATTTATGTAGTCTTGATGGTAAAATAGTTTATCTGATTACAGACTGCAAAGGGAAATGGGTTAGCCTGGATCTGAGTACTGTAGGCTGGCAGAGCCACAAGAAATGGGAAGAAGTTATCTGTATGCAGTTGAGAATCAGAGTACAAATCTTGCACCCTGTGACATGCCTTGGAGTAAGCTGAGAAATTCACCCCAGCAACTGTATCGGTGTTTTCTCTAGAAGCCATTTCGATTGTGCTGCTGTTGGTGACAAGAGAGGGCTCTGCGTAGGCTGAGGGAGTGCTGCTGTGCCAAGGAAAACATTCATTTCCTTCCTTTGATTGTCTTAATCCTTGTGGTTTGTTAACTTAATTGAAGCACTTATGCAGTAAATGATCTGAGCTTGTTAAGCATCACCATGGGATCCCTCAGGCAACAGCTACATCGATGCTCTTGTGCTCTCTCAGAATTAAGAATCACAAAAATGCACAATCCTTGCTAGAACTATCTGAGAAACAGATTCTCCCACCATGACTTTGCATTTGGTTTTAAAGTCTTTAAATTTTTTTTTCAGGGGTGTCTGCAAGCCTCTGATGAAAAGGGAATTTCCATCAGAAAATCTTAGGAGAAGTATTCAAATAGCTCTACTCATACTGTGGACTTAAGCATGGAACGTGCTGCACCACAACATGAACAGAATATTGCTTGAGTTATATCACCCAGCAGCGATTGTGTTACTTTATGAGAAGCCTATCAAGCAAAGTGACGATGTTCCACTAGTCAGATCATGATCCACAGACTTAAGTAGTAGTATATATTTAGATTGTTAAAAGAGCAGGATTGCTTTTATTTGGGTATAAATCCTTCCTCCTAGTGTGGAATTGGTATTCTCAGCTGCTTGAAGGTGTGTGCAGAGATGTCTGTGTACACACTGGGGTCTCAAAGTACGGAAGAAGTTACTTAGCTGCTGTGACTCCAGTTTTACTCTCGGCTCAGGAACGTCTGCCTTTGCTCTCGTGCACCGCACAGAAGGTTGTGGCAGCAGCGGCCCAGCAATTTTCACTCTCATTACTCAATGTCTCATTCCTCAGCCTGTTGAGTCAGATCTCTGTGGGGGTGGAGCTCTCCTTTGTAAATTGTGAGGCATCACCTTCACTGAAGTCATGTCACGGCAGTTTATATCGACGTTCCTGGCTCAGCCTCAAAATCACAGACTCTGGTCCTCTTAGTGCTGTGCGAGCGCAGCCACGTGAAGCTGAATGTAGGTACAATTCCCACTCATCCTCTGCAAACCACGTTATCCAAAACCACCTCAAATTGAACTGAGAACTCAGGAATGACTCCTTCCAGGCTCAGCCATTAAAACATGTAGAAATACTTTCCCCCACAGAAAAAACAGTGAGATTGGTGTTTTTATGCTGCCACTCACCCGGGTATTGAATTCTACTTCCCTTTACATATGTGGAGCTCCACCTCCTGTTTTGAGTCCCACTGAGTTCAATTTCACTAAAACTAGTTTATAAAGCAGCATGGAAGAAAAGGAAAACCAGTGATATGATTCAGCAAGACTTTTATTATGACATGCTATAAGTGCTACAGAATGGAATGGTGCTGTTCCTTAATGGTCTATTCTGGAGTCCAAAGGCAGCCAGACCACCCGTGTCGATGAATGAAGGCACTGCACATCACAAGGTAAAGCTGAAATCTTTGCAGCAAAGTCCCACTTGCAAATTCCGAAGCATTTTCACTCCACCAGAAAGGACATAGTACCAGACTAATAAGAATTTAAGGAGAGAAGCCATTACACGAAACTGCTATTGATAGAAGATGAGGCATGACGTGGAAGAAAGGTGCAGGCCCAGCTTCAGAGGTACCGAGCAAGGGTGGGTCCCGTTGATGCAATGGGCTTTCACCATCTCTGAAAGCCAACCCCAGCTGAGGATCCAGATCTTGCATTTTCACCTCCTAAGTTGTTGTGCGGGTGTTTGGGCTGCTTAGAATGAGCCACAGTTTCCAAGGCGGGAGCCACGGCTGCTGTAGGACCGCTTGCTGTAGCAGCCTCCCACCCCTGAGGAGCCTCCATACCCAAAAGAGCTCCCAGAGCCAAAGGAACCCCTAATCCCTGACATACCTCCATACCCACAGGAGCCTCCCATTCCTGACATGCCCCCAGAACCGAAGGAGCCCCCATACCCAAAGGAGCCCCCAGATCCAAAGGAAACTCCCATCCCTGACATGCCCCCAGAACCAAAGGAGGCCCCAGATCCAAAGGAGCCCCCCCCCATCCCATTGGACTCATCAGAGCCATACATCAAAGCACTAATGGGCTGGGGAATCGATGTTCCCACAATGCTCTCCTGAGAGCAGCTGCTGAGAGTTGGGCCTGGGAAGGTGATGACAACCGGTGGGGGGTACACAATGGCTCTGGAGTCCCCACATGATGCAACACAGGGCTCAAGGCTTCTGCTGTAGGCACATGGCTGTGAGCAGGTCACCTCGCAGGCAGGCAAGCACTCAGAGCTAATTTTGTTTGACATCATTCTTGAGGATTGGAGGTGAAGCTGGGAAAGACAACATGCAGTCAGCAAACCATCACAGTCAGGTGCCAACAGGTTCCCGGCATGAGCCTGGTGCACTTTGTCCTTCTTCTCCAGTTGCTCCTCAACTCCTAGTTCAACCCTCCCTCACAGTCTCCATTTTCCCTGCTATTTCCTTCTTGACTGACCCCTTTAAAAGCTTCTCAGTTCTTCTTCTTCCTCTAGGTACCATCTCCATCTCTTAATTTTTTGAATCTCTCAAAAAGTAGTACTCTTTTCTCTGGGACTAAATTACCTGACCCTTATGCAATTACTTGTTCAGAAAAGTCCCAGTCTTTCTCTTTTCAAAGTAGACCCACAGGAAGATTTTCCTGTAACTTCAGAAAGTCTCCAGAGGAAAGTAACAGAATTCCTTGCTCTGTTCTTCCCTTTACCCCAGCTTTTCTAAGAATCTTTGCTAAATCCACTCTTCTCTTTCTCTCAGCTTTTCTAAAATTGCTAGCATTTTGCAAGATAAAAAAGAAGTAAGTTTTAAGTATTCTATTTTTAATATAATGTTTAAGTATTCTATAGCTACAAAGAAGTGCAATAAAGTTAGACTTACCCGGTTGTCTTGGAGGAATAAGTCAGTGAAGCTGGAAGAATAGAAGATTTCTTAGTTGTCTACTCTTTTATATACTATCTTAGACAATAGGAAGAACATGAGGTCATCCACTATTCATTGAATTCTTGTCACTTACCAAAAAAAAGATACTCTCCTAAGCCTTGTAGTTGTTTTCATTTCAGCTCATAATTAGCGATCCATTTCCAACCCTACTTTGAGTGACATATATCCAACACCCAGCAGTTTCCTTTTGTCTCAAACTTAATGGAAAAAATCCTTTTGGCATCATTCTGGTCCAACTAAAAGAGCAGTTGATCTCTCTGTTTACTTCTCTTTAGTGGCTTTAAGGAAGGTGGCCTACTGATGCGCCAGTCCCACGATTTACTTGTAAGCCTCAGATTTAGGTATAATACCTCCCAAGTAGAATTGTCCAACCCCACCTTTGATGGGGGGTCAGCATTTTTTGCAACCCCGCCTGTATCTATTGACCGAATGGATGATACAGCACCATGACAGAATCAGGCCTCACAAATTATTCTTGAGCACTGGCCAGGACAAGGCCCTGCAAAAAGTCTTTCAAAGGCCAGCTCAATGTGATTGAAGTGACACATGACATCTCCTTTAAGCTCTGAGTAATTTTACCCAAGAATGTATCAAAATTCACTTTGGGATGTTCTGCTTAGAGCCCGGTGATGAGGTGCCAGTGGGGCCACTGCAAGGGCAGCCCCAAAGATCACTAGGTCTTTTGGCTCCAAGGTGGGTCTCCAACTTAGAAGTGAGGTTGAACTCATGATCTGATGTTGCTCAATATTAGGGTCAGGCCATTCTGGAAAGCAGACTTGCAGGGTTGATCCTTCTGGGGGCCCCTTCTTGGTAAATCATTAACAAAAAATAGTAAGCAGTGGTCAATCCATTTCCACTGTAAATCCAGTCGAGTCAGCAGAATGATGTTGCATAGGACTTGGCAATATAATTTCAACACAATAAAAAGCCCAAATTTGCTATACGAGAGTCATATTGTGAAGGGCTGTGAATGATTTACTAATTTGAAACAATGAAAATAATTACAGGTATTAGAGGAGCCACCCGGAACAGAAACCCCATAGTTCGGTAAGTGCTAAAAGTTTATGAGGTGCTTCACTTCCCTAAAGCTGCCTGCGAAAACGTATAAAAGCAGGAACACCTCAGTTCCTAAAACAGTCTCCTAAAAGCTTCTCCTGACTTACCTGTCTCGGTGCTCCAGGTGAGTTTGATTTAAGGTAATAATTTTATATCTGTTATGGTTATGTCTCTGTAGCGATAGTTTTAAATGAGGACTCTTTCTTGTGTCTGTATTTTGTGATTTAGCGATGAGATAAGATGTCGCAGTGAAATCTTACTTTTCATAGGAGACTCACTGCAGTAACTTGTAGACAGTGGTAAGAAGATATTTTACATTTAAAGATAGAGTTTTAAGAGTTACTTTATTATTTTTTTCTTGTGTCTTTCAAAACTTGAGGTGTAAATATAAAGCTAAACCCTACTGAAGTCCTACGCATTTTCTGTAGGGGTAAAAAGGGAGGAAGAGAAGGGGGATCAGAGAACAGGAGGACCTGAGAGAGGAGTAGGAAGCATGAAGAAGGATCTAATCTGCCTCCCTAACCCCATTGCTCTCATGGTGTGATGGGCACCCTTTGGCACCTAGCTGTGATGGTTTCCTTACTGTATGTTTTCTTTCCCAGCTTCACCTCAGACCCTGAGAACAATGTACGGCAACATCAGCTCCCGATGCTTGCCTCCCTGTGAGGTGACGTGCACGCAGCCGTGGTCCTGCAGCAACAGCCTTGGTCCATGTGTGGCATCATGTGGGGACTCCAGAGCCGTGGTGTTCGCCCCACCGGTTGTCCTCACCTTCCCAGGCCCAATTATCAGCAGCTGCCCTCAGGAGAGCATTGTGGGAACATCATTTCCTGAGCCCTATGGTCCTATGATCCCATTTAGCTCTGGGAACTCCTCAGGGATGGGGGGTTCCTTTGGATCCGGAGGCTCCTTTGGTTCTGGGGGCATGTCAGGGATGGGGGGTTCCTTTGGATCTGGGGGCTCCTTTGGTTCTGGGGGCATGTCAGGGATGAGGGGTTCCTATGGATCTGGGGGCTCCTTTGGTTCTGGGGGCATGTCAGGGATGAGGGGTTCCTATGGATATGGGGGCTCCTTTGGTTCTGGGGGCATGTCAGGGATGGGGGGTTCCTATGGATGTGGGAGCTCCTTTGGTTCTGGGGGCATGTCAGGGATGGGGGGTTCCTATGGATCTGGGTATGGAGGCTCCTCGGGGATGGGGGTCTGCTCTAGCAGGCGGTCCTACAGGAGCAGCCGTGGCTCCCGCCTTGGAAGCTGTGGCTCATTGTAAGACAGCCTGAACACCTGCAGACCACGCAACAACTTAGGAGACGAAAACGCAAGATCCAGATCCGCAGCTGGGGCTGACTTTCAGGGATGGTGAAAGCCCATTGCATCAGCCACGGGAGCCACCCTTGCTCGGTACCTCTGAAAACTGGGCCCACACCTCTTTCTTGCATTTTTCACTTTGTCTATCATTAATGACAGCTTCTGTTAATCATCTCACAATGCTAGATCCTTGTTCTTATTGTGCCAGTGTAAGAAGAAAACAGATTTGAAAGGCCTGACACAGAGATTGTCAATTAATCTGTGACGGGAGAAGAACAACCGGTGGAAAATGGACTCTTCGTGGGCAGTGAATGCTGTGCCCTTCCCATCCCTGGCGCCCAGGATGTGTCACTTTGTGTTGTGTGCCATCTCATTCTGCAGTGTATCCCATTTCCCTTTTGTATTAAAATCCTCCTGCATCATCAAATTTTGTTCAGCTTTTCTTTCTCCGCAAGACCGTTTTGGTCCTTTCCTTTCCACTAGCTCATTAGGCCTCCTAGAGCTGGTTCCGTAGCCTGTGAGCAACAATTATGGGTTTTTATGGTAATATGATAGTAATTGCTTAAGTAATAAAGGTGTTGAGAAACAGGTGGTTGAATGAAGCACTCAAAATTTAAGCACACAAAACAGTTCGGCGTTGCTTCTCCGTAAGGCACGGAGGTTTCTAAAGCTGATGACTCAATATTTTGTGCTGGTGTGTGAACAGATAGCAAACAGAAGTCACTTGCCACAGACAACTCTTGAATAAATCAGATTTCATTAGTGCAGCTGTTTCATTTCATGTCAAACGAGGGATGAGATTTAAAATGCCGCATGTACGAGAGCTTTTCAGAAGAGCTCGGACTGCTTAATATTATCTCACCCTGTTCAATGTGAAAAAATGTAAGAAAACACCCCAGTGTAATGGATAAGACACGGTCAGCTGAAGACTGGAAATTCATAAGTTTTCTTATTTTACATTCTGTGGTATAACCCAACTCATCTCTTCTGAAGGAGCTCGTTTGTTCGTCCCTTCTGTCACCATCAGTGAATCATCACAGTTCCCTGGAGATGTCTGAGGTTTAGGCAACTTAAATATGCTATCAAGAGTTCCTAAAGAATGCAAACCAATATAAAAATACATTTCTCTGGGTACTGTGAATGGCAACTGAAGAAAATCAACCACACCTTACCTTACCACACCATAAACCTTACTTGATTTCTGAGCTTTGTCACCTTGAACTTGCCGTGTTAAATACCCGAAGACATTTATGAATTTCTTTTGACAGCAGGCCCATCAAAGAGCTGCATTTATATGACAGGACAATGTGCTTTCATATCACAGGGGTGCGCAAGAGAGACTTTCATAAGTGATGAGTGACACAAGACCTGAAATAACGCCTTGTGTTGCTCTCCGTAGCTATTGCTGGGAGTAGAAAAGCAAGGCGACCGGTGGATGAGAAGGTCTTCCAAGAGAAGACCATTGAATGCTAAAGATGCGTTAAAACGTGGCTCTATTCCATTTGATGTCACTTGGAAAACACACGGGGGAGATCAGGAAACAAATAAATTTTTTTTTTTTTTTTTAAATGTACTTCATGTTGAATTACAGAATCATTCATGTTAAGAAGGATGAACTGAAGCACAAGGACTATTAGCAGAGTCAGAACACAGAAAACACAGAATAGCCCTGACACAGGTTCCTGGTCCAATTTTTGAAAATCTGACTTCTATCTCTTTGTTAAAACTAAGGTGAAAATGGGAATAACAAAAAATTTAATTGATGGCTTCTCTGAATCATAGAATCATAGAGTGGTTCAGATTGGAAGGGACTGTAAGATCATCGAGGTCCAACCTCCAAATATTTCTGGATATAGAAAAAAATAAAAAAAGACTCTAGAGGATACTCACACAATTAAGCAATTGCTTAAGATGCCCGTGTTAGAAGAAGTAAAGGAATTTTAATCTGTGATTTATTTAATGACTGCAGAAAGAAACTCATCAGCTCCAAGCAAAATGTTAATAGGACTGAAAAAACAGGTTCAATTTGAAAACAATTAGATAATTTGATTGCGGTCATTATGCAGCTCTGCAGCTGGGAGGTAAGATAATCACTCAACCTCAGGAAGCCAAATTCCAGTTCAGCGGTGTGAATCCTGAAATGTGTCACAGGGTGCAACATTTCGCACCTCTCCAAAGTCTCCACCATCTCTAAAGACTTAGGACAGAGAGTTTTCAGCTGTCAGTTGGATTCCTGGCAACATGTTTCATAATCAAAGTGGTTTGTAGGTGGAAAGGTGAAAAAGAAAACATTAGGCAAAGATATTGATGCAACATAGTTTTAATGAGGGAAGCACAGGGTACATTCGGTGAACAGGGGTGTACAGAGCACCAAGGATGTTTCCCGGGTCTTTGGGAAGTGATGCCGCTCCAGGAGGGCCAGCAAAGTCCATTGCTTGGACATCACCAGGTGGCAGCTTCCCCTGTGAGGTCAGCACAGCCCAGGGCTGCTTCAGCGCCAGACAGGGCCCCTTCAGAAGTTTCCGGAGCCACAGATTCCTCCGCCAAACCTCTTGTAACCAGAGGAGCCCCCACCACTCAGAGAGCTCCCCCCACCAAAGGACCGGCCTCCTCCAAAGGAGCCCCCGCTGTAGGAGTTGCCTCCACTGCAGGAGCCCCCAAAGCCCCCACCAGAGGAGCTGCCTCCTCCATATGAGCCCCCAAAGCCACCGCCGTAGGAGCTGCCTCCTCCGTATGAGCCCCCAAAGCCACCACCATAGGAGCTCCTGGAGCCGAATGATCTTCTGCCTCTGTATGAGCTCCCAAACGACCTGCTTCCTCCGCAGGAGCCCCCAGAGCCAAAGGAACTACCCCCTCCGTACGAGCCCCCAGTGCCCATAGAACTGCTACCTCCGTATGAGCCCCTTATGCCCATGGTGCTGCTCCCACCGTATGAGCCACCCATGCCCATGGAACTGCCACCTCCATATGAGCCACCCATGCCCATGGAACTGCCACCTCCGTATGAGCCACCCATGCCCATGGAACTGCCACCTCCGTATGAGCCACCCATGCCCATGGAACTGCCACCACCATATAAACCACCCATCCCTAATGAACTGCTTCCTCCATAGGAGCTCCCTGATTCAAGAGAGCCCATTGGCCCTGGAAAGCCCCCAATGGGTGTTGGAAGTGTGGTGCCCACGATGCTCTCCTGAGGGCAGGAGCTGAGGATGGGGCCTGGGAAGGTGATGACCACAGGTGGTGGGTACACCACGGCACGGGAATCCCCGCAGGATGTGACGCAGGGCTGGTTCCAGGCGTTCACGCATGGCTCTGGGCAGGTCACCTCGCAGGGTGAGGAGCATCTACTGCTCACGAGCTGTCCTCCTGAAGACATCTTCTGTGATGTAGGTAATTCTGCAGCAGGAGATAGAGCATACGTTCAATGCCCAGATGCTAAAAGGAAAAAGCTTTCAGATCTGATGTCTTTCATGAGCAAGAAGAAAAGCTAGAAGAGGAGTGTTTAAAATGATTCAGGTTTATCGCTCTCACAAATTTTTCTGAGCATGCATGAACTCACACCCGGTACTTCCTAAAGTACTTTCTCCCGCTCTAGAAATACTGGTAATCATGGAGAACAAAGGCAAAGTCCGTGTGTCTTTGGAAGTAGCTCATATTCTAGATTTTGTTGGGTTATAATACACAGCTCTGGACCTGATTGACAATATTGAATTGATCCAAGTGCCTGTGAAAATCCAGTCTTATAATTCATCAGCTGCGTCTACAAAGGCATTCATTTAAATGACTATAAAAATTAATGTATGACAAAAGGCAAATGGCATTACTTAGCATCACACTTTCTGCAGAAGACTAAGTCCTCAGTTAAATCCTGAAAGTATTTTCCTAATGGTTCATATAGAGAACGAAGGAGGTTCAACTCACCAGTTCTGGAGAAGTGCAGATGAAGAGGTATTGATGATGGAACTGAAGCGTTCAGAGCGCTCTTATATACTCTCTTCAGACCACCGGTGGGATGTGAGCCACGCTTTGTGCAAGAGCTTCCTACGCGTTGCTAAACTATGTTTTGCTGTATGGATTATTTCTTTAATTGTTTTAATTGTTCTCTTAAGTGGCGTGATCACAACTTTATTCTTAATTCCAAGTCACGTTACAAGCATTACACACCTCATGTTTTATTTTATTCTTCGACACTGACAAAGTCACCTAGAAGCCAATATTGTCCCTGGCCCTCACTGGAACTGAAACTGGAATGAGTATAGATGCATGTGAGGGTTATATGGAGCTGATAAAGAGGTTTTCTGCACAATAGTCCATTTTTTTTCTTCTTCAAACCCTGGATTGAAAATAGTTGGGTGGTTAATAGAAGTGCTACCGCTTGCCAGTGCTGCTGAAAGGTGAGAAACAGCAGCAGGGCCCAGGGTTCTTCCTGTAAATTGGTATTTCTCAACTCAATTGTAGGAAACCGGGAGGATTCACATTAACTGGGGAGTTAACGAAGAATTGCTGACTGGCAAAACTGTCAAATCAAAGGCTGCCCACTGATGCCTGACAGGACTCGTTCGCGTTCTGATGCAAGACCATATAAGCTCCCTGTGCTCTATTTTCTAATTGGGCTTGAAAAAGCACCAGAAATCTGGTGATAGAAATGATATAAACATTAAAGATAAACATTAAACATAAACATTATAATGATATAAACATTAACTATAGAATGATAAGTAGAACAGGCTGAAAACCCAAGGGTTTATATTCAGATAGGCTGCACTTGCTTTCCTCCCACAGCTGTGACTGAGAGTCAAAAATCTAGAAGTACTTTAGTTCACTTTGATTTAAAAAATGTAAGCATCAAGGTTGGGTGTTTGACATCACCAGCACTAATCCGTGTAATGTTTGTCTGTTATAACCACACAAAAATACTGATCACCTCTACCGTTCTTACTAGATGTCTGGTTATTGATAAAGGAAATTTTGCTTAGAGATATCTCTTCCTATTTATGCACTTGTATCTCCGTCTTCTAATATATGAGGCTTTTAAGTACTAGTCCAGGAATACTGCTGGGGCTTTATTGAAAAAAAAGGAATTCTTGCCATTATTAAGGTGGTTTTATTTTGTTTTAAATTTGATCATCTTTATACACTCTACGTGCATCCATTCCATATCCGAAAAGACTTTATTTTTTCTCAAATGATGCCTCCTGGACAACAGCAGCTAGAATGTGTCTTGCTAGAGTACCACAGCTCTCCTGAAAGGTGACAAAAGGAGAAGGAGGACAATAAAATTACTCCGTGTTCTCACATGGTGCTTCTTTGTACTTACTTTGGTGACAGTGACAGCAGGCATTTGATTACGCACTTCTGTAAGCAGTACTTGGGTGGATGTTAAACAGGCAGAAAAAATAACCTCTCCCATCTAATGCACTAGAAAGATTAAATTTGCGCTTTTCCCAACTCTGTGCAATTCTAAATTTAAATGGAATCTTCTGCAGAACACAAAGTATTTCTCCTGATAAAGCCAAACCGGTGCCTTTACCTTGCTAAGCCAACGGAGCCCAATTCCCTACCACTGCAATTCAAATGAGGTCAGGAGATGGCACTAGTCATAAAATGAATATAAAAACTATTTAAGGATTAAAGGAAGACAAAAGGTGTGTTGCACATATAGTATGATGCGGAGCCGATTTACTAATCATTATCAGATATCAAAACAATTATTACAATTAGAAGTAGCTTATACAGCAAAATGTTTTGCTGGTTAACTATTATGCCCCATGTCCCAAAGCGTGTTGCACATCCTGGCGGCAGTCAGCAGGGGTATATAAAAGCGCCGTATTTCATCCAGGGTCACCAACAACTTCGCTTCAGTCTGATTTTCTCCGTGAGCCTGGTAAGTACTCCTTCTTTAAATTCTTTTATATTAACCGGGCTGTTGCTCTCAGTGTTTAACTTGGGAATGAATTCTATGTCAGTGCTCTGCAGTCATCAGCAATATCTTATTTCTTAAGCTGAGAAGTTTTTTGTAGCCATTCAGCAGTAACCGGTGGGAGATGCAGGTTGTAAAATGTGAGGCTGTGTGTCCTTCCAAACCACAACGGGAAAGTGTCAATTAAATCTTGTTAATTTGACAAGGAGGTTACAACTTAACGATTTACAGCTTGGCATTTGTTAAAGCGTGTGTGCATACACACACACATACATATATATGTATGTATACGGCAACAGCCACCGTTGATTTATGCTTATAACTACAGGGTCTGTCAAACCTGTTTCCAAAAGAACCCAGTATCTGAGGTGAATAAATTAGTGATTTGTCCTTAACAGAAGTAGAGGTTAGTGGTGGAAGACCATAAGATACTCTCTAAGAAGGAAGACAGAATGAATGAAAGACACTTTAAAAAAGTATATTGCATACTGGCAGCTATGCTAGATTGCAAGAGAAGTTGTATTTCTGTCTGTATTGTTTAACTTTGACCATACTGAAGAACAATATTTCAGACTGGAGTAAAGTTAGGTATCTCCACAAGAGTAGTTCTCATCTTTATAAGAAAAGAATTCCTTCTATTAAGAAACACACACCTTGTATCATCACGACAATTGTATAAGGGCACAGAGCTGCACACCCATTTCGCTTTTACTCCTTTACCTGTGCTGCAGATTTACCTACATCACAGAAGATGTCTTCAGGAGGACAGCTCGTGAGCAGTAGATGCTCCTCACCCTGCGAGGTGACCTGCCCAGAGCCATGCGTGAACGCCTGGAACCAGCCCTGCGTCACATCCTGCGGGGATTCCCGTGCCGTGGTGTACCCACCACCTGTGGTCATCACCTTCCCAGGCCCCATCCTCAGCTCCTGCCCTCAGGAGAGCATCGTGGGCACCACACTTCCAACACCCATTGGGGGCTTTCCAGGGCCAATGGGCTCTCTTGAATCAGGGAGCTCCTATGGAGGAAGCAGTTCATTAGGGATGGGTGGTTTATATGGTGGTGGCAGTTCCATGGGCATGGGTGGCTCATACGGAGGTGGCAGTTCCATGGGCATGGGTGGCTCATACGGTGGGAGCAGCACCATGGGCATGGGTGGCTCATACGGAGGTAGCAGTTCTATGGGCATTGGGGGCTCATATGGAGGGGGTAGTTCCTTTGGCTCTGGGGGCTCCTGCGGAGGAAGCAGGTCTTTTGGGAGCTCATACAGAGGCAGAAGATCATTCGGCTCCAGGAGCTCCTATGGTGGGGGCTTTGGGGGCTCATATGGAGGAGGCAGCTCCTCTGGTGGGGGCTTTGGGGGCTCCTGCAGTGGAGGCAACTCCTACAGCGGGGGCTCCTTTGGAGGAGGCCGGTCCTTTGGTGGGGGGAGCTCTCTGAGTGGTGGGGGCTCCTCTGGTTACAAGAGATTTGGCGGAGGAATCTGTGGCTCCGGGAACTTCTGAAGGGGCCCTGTCTGGCGCTGAAGCAGCCCTGGGCTGTGCTGACCTCACAGGGGAAGCTGCCACCTGGTGATGTCCAAGCAATGGACTTTGCTGGCCCTCCTGGAGCGGCATCACTTCCCAAAGACCCGGGAAACATCCTTGGTGCTCTGTATACCCCTGTTCACCGAATGTACCCTGTGCTTCCCTCATTAAAACTATGTTGCATTCTAACTCAAGTCTATATATTTTTTTAACCTTGTAGCTTGTATTTTCAAGTAATGTTTTGGGTAATTCAGCAATAGCCCTGAGAAATCTCTGCCTGTCCTGGAGGAGCATCAGGCCCCTTTATTACGCTATAGCGTTGTATTTGATGGAGCGAAAATACATTTAGCACCACATCCTTTAGTATTTGCTATTTCACCTGGTATAGAATCAAATGGGTAAATCAGTTGACATCTTCCTAGAAATATGAACTTATGGCAGACATGCTCTTCTTGAAAACAGGAACTCACAATATCAGCTTTAATTCATTTTAACATAACAATTCTTGCACTTGAAGGGCTCTGGTTTTTCTATTTTCCTTAAAGAAACACTGAATATTTAGATTTGGGTGCACACATGCCCTTCAGCTCTCTCTTGATGTGGTACTCCCTGCTCCTCTTAATTGTTATTAAATACTTTCCCATAACAACATGACTCGTCCAGATGAATCTGGTTGGACGACTCTGCTGAGTAACATCAAGCACATGGATGTGTCTGTGTAAGACCTAAATGTGAATAAGAGAAAAGACAAAACCAGAGATACAAAAATAATAAATCTGATTTGCTGCAGTCTCTTCCATGGCTCTGAAGGTCTGGAAAGGCAGCAGAGAGAAAAGCAAGGCAAAAGGGATGAGTCCTCACAGACTTCACGTGCTCAGTGAAAGCAACAGCAGCAGGAAGGTGAATCACAGATCTCTACCCAGATTTTTAGATCATGGGAAGAAACTCCTTCAATGCCAAAAGCAGCCACACTGGCTCGCTTGGAGTTGGGTCTACTGTGTTTATACGAACCGCAGACATGATTTTATTGTCAGTATAGACATAACTGCACAGTTTATTACATAATTGTCTAACCTTCAATTTTTTATTTTTTTATTCTCTTTAATTTAACCAGAACTCTTGCAATACCTTATTTCCTCCTGGCATGTGTGCACGTAGGTTTTCTTTCTCCACTATTTGTTCCATTCTATTAATTGGAATGAAAACATGGATGCAACAGGTTTTGAGACCAGGTTCTGGTGTCGCAACATACCTTAAGTCATAACAGATATTTTGTATTCTTGTGCCTCCGGATTTTTGGCCAGGAGGGACCTTGTGGACAATATAAACCAGATAATATTACCCAGTACTTTGTCTCTATTCCATAATTTCTCTTTAAGCTCTCTTACACCTTTTAACTGAACACCCACTTTTGATTTAAAGACATTAAAGAATCACTCATCTCTGCCAAATTATTCCAACAGTTAATTATAGTTATAATTAAATGCTTGCACATTAGTCCTCCTCTAATTACAGTGTTTCCCAATTAGAGAAATCTTCCCACCTTGCAGTTACTTGCATTTGTTTAAGTCTCTTCTTGGTCTAATTTCACAGAAATTATCCATCACATTTGATTGCTTTATTTTAGAGAGGCTCGTAAGAAGGAATATAAAATTATAAAGCATTACTTCAAGGAGAAAGGCAATAAAATCCCCTTTATCCAGTGGGAAAACAGGACATAAAGTTGTCATTTTACATTGCAACAAAGACGACAGGTTGGTTGTAGGGAATAAAACCATCCCACTTTCCAGTTGCAGGAGCAGCTGGGTGCTGACAGATTTGCAAGTGAGACCATGGAATCCCAGCATCGGAACGCTTTTATGAACAGCTTAAGCAAATCTTTTCCAGGAATAATTCAGGGGAGCATATCAGTCGGGCAACCTCACCAGTTGTCTTTCACAATGATTTCTTATAGTTCTGGTTTTTTCTCAAATATTTTTTTAGCTCTTAGCATTGCTCAGCACCAGATTTGAAGAATGTTCACTTTCTCAAGAAATTCATATTCATTTAATTCACCTGTTCACAACAGCATTTTGTTACTTCAGCAGTTTGAAGTCTGAAATCCTTTATCAACAGTGACTGTACAATGTAAATAAATATATGCAAGAGAATAAATGCATTTATGTATATGAAAGTCGGGCTCACTCAGAAGCTCCCTCTGGAGCTACTCTGGGTAAGTGCCCTTATGCCAGGACAGCGAGAGCGGCTCCTCTTTCAGCCCTTCTCCTGCTGTGGGGTTTCTGAGTCACACACAGCAAAGGATGAACATCTGAAGCTGGAAATGCCTCTTGGATGGCCAAATACAGGGCAAAAGCTATGGGAGGATGCTGCCATGTGAGCTGAGTGTTAGCAGGAGGAGTCATGGCAAGAATTGCCTGGCAGTGTTGGTGCCACTGAAAGGAGCTGGAGAGGAATTGCTAGCCATTCCATGCTTTTCCAAAGCCACCAGAGGTTGATGTGTTGGGCTATGCCTTTAAGAACAGCACCTGACATACATTATTCAAATCCTGTCTTGGCGGCACATCTCACCTCTCCTGCATCACTCCAGAACGGGGGGGGAAAAGTTAGGGGTCTAGCTCTGGCTGGTTAGCAATTCTGGTTGTCACCATGATCTTGGGACCATGATCTCAAGACCATGATCAGCCCAAGCGTTGAACAGTTTCTGGATTCCTTTCCCCTCCCTCATTTCTGTACATACACATTTTTTGCT
The DNA here is from genome assembly GCF_964106895.1 of Numenius arquata. Classification (NCBI taxonomy): domain Eukaryota; kingdom Metazoa; phylum Chordata; class Aves; order Charadriiformes; family Scolopacidae; genus Numenius; species Numenius arquata. The sequence continues at coordinate 1,382,405 of NC_133602.1, read as the reverse complement.
TATTAATGTTGCAACTTCTATGCTATCAATTATCTCTTGGAAGCAGAGTGATTTTGGAGGACCCTCTAGGCAATAGCACTTATTGGAATTGTTCTGAGGAAATGCTTTCAGATAGTTTTGCAAACACCCACTAATGTTTTATACATGCAAAGTATTGTGGTGTTATGGTGTTAATAACAGGCTGCCAGTATTAAACTCCATAGTATTGAATCATAGCGTCACTTTTAAATATATATGTCAGGGCCACCCATGTGATTCTCTGAATCAGACAATGATAAACACCTTGGGAATTTGGATCCCTTTAGTTTTTTTGATTAAAAGCCAGCTCTGCATTTGTTATCCTAATCATACTATTTAAAGCAAGTTGGTCAAATATTCACCTTTCTAAATCAGGGCATATTTGCTGATTTAAATAGTATTATATCACCTGAGGGGGATGGGGCTGGGCTTCAAACACAGCATGAATTGCTGCTTCATCCCAGCAGGTCAAGTTGGGCACAAATTGGTGCTGCAACTCTTGGTCCTCTCTACCACCAAAGACCTCCTGAGCGATCTTAAATAGATCAGTTGCTCCTCTTTTCTCTGTCCTGTGTGTTGAATGGACAATGACCAGCTTTGCCACCACACTGCTCTTGAGTTTCCCACAGCGCTCTTCGCCACACTCATAAGCATTTTCCGCATGCAGCTGTGACCAAAACCACCATGAAAGGGACAGGGTGTAGAGAATGATTTATTCCAAATCAGACCGAGCAATTCCCAGCTCCCTCTAACCAAAATGAATTTTCTCCCTTTGTGTTTCTTCCTGGGCTTGGCCAGGAATCGTTTGGCTGAGGAGGAGACCTTTCATGCTCAACCAGGGCTATGGTTGCCAGGTCAAGTCCTTGCACTAGTTATATTCTTGCTTTGGAAGAGGCTTGAACATCAAAATGAGGAGCCGGGCCACCACGGGCAATGCTGGGCTCTGCTAGGAGTGTCTCTCCAAGACAATCCTGTCACTCCAGTCACACAGTGACTACATTTTCTGTAAACACGTCCTAACAGGCTTTAGACTAGCAAGAACACTTACTACTAATGCTAGGTTAGGCTCTTATGCATTCTTGGAGGTCATGATGTTAAGCAAGGAAAACAAACCCCTGTTTTCTAAGGAACTGCGAGGCTGAGTCCTGCGGAGCTTCTGCCCAGTTCCAGCACTGCCAGGGCTCCCACACGAGCCCCACAGCCGTCCCATGGACCACCTGCCCCCCGCCAGGCCGGTGGGACCGGGTTTGAGGCTTAAAATCGGGAAATGAAAGGAATCTGGGGATGGGACTATGCAAGTCACGTGCCGGCGAGAATAGGGTAATCAACACAAACAGTAAGCAAAACAATTACTGTAATTACGTGTCAAATTTTGTTTGGGGAGTAATGGAACCTAATGCACAAATATGACGTTATTTTCTTGCATCAGCCTGGTGGTCCAGGGAGGTATATAAAACCATTCATGATTCAGAAATCTTCCAGCAGGTTCTCTTGACTTCTCCCCGGTGAACTGAGTAAGTTGGATTCTAATATAACTTCTTCTTCCTAAAAAAACCACAGAAGTATCATTTTTGAAATCTTTGCATTTACTTCAGGGCTGAATTTTGGATTAATATTCTGCGATTCTGTGCAATATTCAGGAGTTTACTTTCATGGAAGAGTCACTTGCTGATTATTAATCCAGAGGCACTGATGGATTGAGGTTTAAAAATACATCTGAAATCTAGATAAAGACACCTCCTTCCATTACTTTATGGAAATTTAATGCATATAACCTTTAGGTAGCCTTAAAATTTCTTAACCAGCAGTATAAACCTGGCAGTGTTGTTTCAACCTTGTGGCTTCCAATTCTTATTTAATTTCAAACAGAGGTATTGTGTAAATATTGAGATAGGCTGTATAGATACCAAGATGGTGAGATGGCTGCAGTCACCTTTCGGACTGGAGCCACTATCAGGACACAGCGTCTCTATGGATGTGGCCCTGAGTTCCTGGGTTGACTTTGGAAATGCCACCTGGGACACACTCAGGCACTCGCTGTTGCTCTGAATGGCCAGGGCTTTGCTAAGTCGTCTGTCGGGATATCTATGCGGAGGAAATGGGAACCCAGAAAGTGTCTACTTAAGGTGTATATTCCTTGGGAAGGTGCTTTGGGTGTTTTTCTTCTGTTCATGCAAAGCAGTGGTCTTATGCAAAACATCCAAAAGGTTGTGTAAGAATATATTATCCACTAGAAATGTCTTGTACTATATGTTATGTGTGCGGGTCTAGTTTTCAGCTCTCCATTTTCTCTGGTTTGCTTTCTGCTGAGGGATGTGCAGGTCAAATCAGGAAAGCAGAATTAGTATGTGGAGTAGAATGTAAGGGTGGGAACCTGAAGACAGTGTCTGGATTAGGGTTTAAGGTCAGGAGAAGTTTAGGTGAATAATGGGTATTTTGGCATTGTGTCTAAAACAACAAAAAAGAAAAAAAAAATCCGAGAAAAATTGCTTGAGTCAAATTGAGCCCCACCCAGGCTTTTCTAATGTGCAACTCAAACAAAAAATAAGTAATCACCTTGGCTGAAACCAAAATATTCCATTTAATCTGAAACAACAGATTAACTAACTCCTTCATTTGATGCTTTGATTTGGAACTAGGATAAGTTTGAAATGACATCCTGAAATGTAGTTTTATCACATTTTCCTAATTACCTCCCCACCCTTCGATTTATTTCAAAAGAAAGAAAGTAAGAAGGTGTAGAAGTCAGTCCAGGTTTGTGAACAGTTTCACTCTCTCTGAAATTTAAATTCTGGGGGCTTGCTTTCAGGTTTTTGCTGTGCTTCAGCTTTTTCCTTGTGATCTTGCAAAAGGCTCTTATTTGTTCAATTTTTTTCAAGTGAGTTTGATACTAAATATGCTGTGTTAAAGCCACCTGTTACAAACTAACTGCACTAAAAACTTAGTACTTGGTATCCTTATGGAATAGGCTCCATCAGGTACTACTTAAGGATTATACACCTCTTTCTGCCTTTTGTCTGCTTAGCCCAGAGGACACGTAAATTTTGTACAGTAAAACCTCTCGTGTTTTCCATTTCTGCAATTCTTGGTGCTGTATCAACCTAATTTTACTGAACTCCACCTCTGGAGTCCAAATTACATAGAAGAGAGCAGATGTTATTTAAGAAACAGCACCAAAGAGATTGTTTGGTGTCTGCGGGAAGGATTTGGGCTCTGAAAGGCCGCGGAGGAGAAGAGCAAAGCAAAGCAGAACAGGATGGGTATCTACCTATCTACCAACTTGTGTCTCTTCAGGGCTCACCTTAGCTTAACTCAATCGTTGATCCTGTCCTACCGGCTCCTTCAGTTTTATATAAACTTTAGGTTGCCCAGAGAAGCTGTGGCTCCCCCATCCCTGGAGGGGTTCAAGGTCAGATTGGATGAGGCTTGGAGCAACCTGGTCTGGTGGGAGGTGTCCCTGCCCAGGACAGGGGGCGGAATGAGATGATCTTTAAGGTTCCTTCCAACCCAAACCATTCTATGATTCTGAATTTGATCCTTCCTCTACCTTGCAGGTTTACAACACAGCTAAAAGATGTCCTGTGAGAAAACCGTGTGTGCTCAACCGTGCTCTGTCCCGTGCGACACAAAATGCCCCGAGCCCCGCGCCGCCGCCTGCAATGAGCCCTGCGTCATCGCCTGCCCAGACTCCCGCGTGATTATATTCCCACCTCCTGTGGTCGTGACCTTCCCAGGACCCATCCTCACCACCTACCCACAGGAAACCATTGTGGGCTCCACGGAGTCAGCCGAGCTGGCCGGCGCCTTGGAGTCGGGCGTGGGGATTGCTTCGGCACAGAAGGGTGCTGAGTGCGTGCAGCCCTGCATCGATTGCTGTGCCCCGCAGTTTGCAACCAAGTGCGAGACCCAGTGCGCTCCTCCATGCCCTCCTCCATGCCCTCCTCCATGCCCTCCTCCATGCGCTCCCCAGTGCACTACCCAGTGTGCTCCCCAGTGCGCTCCCCAGTGTGTGCCGGAGCGCTCCTACACCTATTCCACCCGCTGGAAGCATCCTTGCCAGAGGGGCTTCTGTAAGAAGATCTAATCAACTTAAAACAAAGAATAGTCACGGGAAAAGAACAAGCAAAGAAGTGAAAGAACATGGCATGTGATTTACAAGCATGGCTACCGGAGAGGGAAGCACCCCTGAAAACCAGGACCCTACCTTTAGTAGTGCTTTAGCTTAGATTAATGCTTTCTTTATTCTTGTGGCTTTGCATCTTACGTCTGCACTTTTAGCTTTCTCGGCCCAGTTTGACATTGACCATGGTTTTGAAACAAAGCACACGGAGGGATTTGAATGTCAGGCTCAGCAAGGGTGAGGAAAGTGAATGTCTCGATGAAATGCGTCACACTGGAATGGGTAATTGGTTTTAGCTTTTCTTGTCTCTAGAAATACGCTCTTTCTAGTCTGCATTATTCTTTCTGCAAATGTTTACTCCACTTTGCATTTACATTAAAATGCTGCTGCATCAAACCATTGGCCTTCTGAATCTCCTTTTTCCTCTGCTACTGATTTGCAATGCTCTCTTGGTGACACTCAGCCTTGTCTAGAGGAACAGAAGGTGGCCTGGAGACTCTTCCTAGATGCCTCAAAACTTGGTGCCCAGGTAAAATGAAGGATTTGGTTCTGCTCTACAGGTCCCTGTGTGAACATGGGATGTCAGTCATATAATCCAGGTTGCAGTCTGGAAACCAGTGAGTGGAATTCCTATTTATAGAGAAATATGGTTCTGCATTTTCTAGTTTTACACCTCTAGATTATAGCAAAATGTGTATTTTTAGAGTCTCCTAACTCATAACCGGTTCTATTTGGAGGCCATCTTTTCTATAAACAAATCGAACTGAGCCAGACTCAAGCTGTTCTTCATATTTCTGCATCAAAACTTTTCCAGCCTGCTTTTGCAAGGAACTCTTTTTCACATGTGAGTGTTAACAGTCACGTGTGGACCTGGAGCACCAGTTTCTTACTTGCTTCTGGATGTCCTGGTCAAAACCCCAGGTACCCACGTCTGCCCAGCTGGTGCCAATAGTGGATCCCTCTAGGCAGACGCCGTTTAGGACATCAGGTGTGTCCTGCTCATGCCAATTAATTTCAGATGCTGGTTTTGTACTAAAGGTTATGTTAATGTCATTCTTCCATAATGGCTATGTACATGTGTTTGCTGATTGAAGTCACGGTCTTTTGGTGCCTAGGAAATACCATGTCATTCCTGCAATTATACCCACCCAGAAATAACCCAAGACTTCCGTGGAACTAAGGGAGTCAGGGTGCTCCACAACCATGCACTGATGTATTACACATGTAAAGTGGTATGTTAATATAATGTCAACAGTATATTACTTGGGTTACATTCCACAAGACTCTGTAATAACTGATTTGGAAAAAAAAAAGGTCATGATTTCACACACGTTTATCTCCATATCTTCTCAGGATATTTTTTTTCTAGTAAACCGATGATTTTTACTATAAAGTTGCTTTTCTTTTGTTTTATGATGATACCCTTCACATCAATGATCAAGACATAGGGCTGTTTCCAATCAGCCCAAGTTGAAGAGAGGGGCTTGCAAAATACATTTGGACTCCTCAGCCCAGTAGTTCCAGAAGTGCAAGTTCACCCTCCAGGTGACCACATTTTAAAACAAACCATTTTTAAAAACATTTAAAAAAAAAAACAAAGCAGTTTTTATCCCTCTATTGAGTAGAGTTTGGTAGTTCAAAGGGCTAAAAAGCCAGCAGTCTACACGTTTTTATTGGGGAAACCACCCTGTCAAGCCCCAGGGCTACCAGGGGCTACCAGGCCAGAGAAACTAAATGCTGTGCATTCACAATTAGCAATGTTGTCCCCTCAGCTCCCCACCACAAACCCACCTAATCCTAGTTGGATATTTGAGGAGAGAGGTAAACACAGGAAAACAGGAAAATCGGAGCAATAAACCAGCTCCAGATAAACCACCAAAGCAAAGACACTTGGCAGCAGCCAGGAACCCATCTTCCCATGGCTGGGAAAGTCTGATGGGGCAATTAATAAATGTCTCTCCATCAGAGGATTTGGAGGTTCCTCTTTATTCCCAGTGCCTTTCCCAGCTTGGGGGAATGTGCTCTGGGGCAGGCTGATCTCTCCTGCAGGGATGGGGAGAGGTTGGTGGGGCTGCAGCTGGTCTCCCAGCTCCATACTGGGGCTGCTGCCCTCCTGTGGAATCAACTCGGGGTGACTGATGTGAGGGCAACTCAGCAGGGACTACAACACCTACCTGCAAGTCTAGGTGTGTGCTTCAGGCAAGTCTAGGTACGTGCTCCCTGCCAGGGTCATCATGAATCAGCCAAGAAAGTAGCCTGGGTTGGTGTGTGGAGCCCTTGGTGCTGGTCGCTTGCCCAGGAGAGCTGCTGGTAGCCACGGCCTCTGCAAAGTCTTCGGCAATGCCTGTTCATGAAGATCAGCCCAGTGATAAGCCTGCACCAGTCCCTTCTCTTAATCTCTTTTTCTGTTTAACACCATGAAACCGCTCCAAGTCTGCTGCCTATCACTTTCCCAGCTGTTTTGGTCTTCATCACTTCCTGCCGTCTCTAGGATTTTATGGAAAGTAGGTAGTTATTATGTCAATTTTATAGAAAAGATAATCACCGCCCTAAAGCTAAATGACTTGCTTCCATGGAGAAGCTTGGATTAGACTCAGCTATTGCTATCTTTTGAAACGTCTAACATAAATTATAGTATTTTCTAAACACCACAGCTATGTTTTAATGTTTGGCTGCCCAGACATAAATGAAATAACAGACAGTTTTGGCAGGACAGCAAGAAACAACTAGATTTCCACAACGCTAGACAAGGAAAGAAAAAAGGATCATTGCGAGGAGAATTGATTCCTGTTTACTGTTGAGGTAGGGACACTCAGCAAGTGGTAAACTTTCAAAAGAGCTTATTAAGTATGAAATCTTTGGGAATCTGTGGATCTGTGTGGGCCCCCACAAAAGCCCCCACGGGGTGAGGGCGGAAGTCTTCACCTTCCTGTCCCTCCTCTTCAGGGTTACCTGGCCCTGAGCGATGCACTCAGTTACCCTTGCCTACAGGTATTCTTTGGAACAGCTATGATAAAAATGTGATACAACGGCCAATACTGTAAATGTATTAAAAAGATTGACAAGTATAAACACTTACTCCATTCTGAGCAAGCAACTTTTTCAAAGCAGTTGGGAATGTTTCACCACACATTTGGGCAGGCACAGGGCTCACAATGCCATGTTCCTCAACAAGATTTAATCTTTGCACATGAATCAGCCCAGCACATCTTCAAGGCAATCCTCTTCAGTTTCCAAATCTTGAGTCAGTAAGACATGCTAATGAACCAAAAGATATTATTTAGCAAAGGCAAGGCATAAGAGGTAGATCCTCCCATGATGCAAGTTACTATTCCCTCTCTGTAACAACTCTATGCCAGCCCGCAAAAGTCAATTACCGGGCTCTCAAGTGGCATAAGCAATAGATGTATAACAAATAAGAAGGCTAGGGAGATCTAACTTGAAAATATTCTTTCAAACATGCACATCTGGAGCTGAGCACCATCCACAATCCTGTCCAACCACAACATATCACATACCTGCAGACCAAAGCCTATTTGTGGACAGAGAAAAAGGTATGGTGTAATTAATGTGGAGAAGCCAGAATGGTGACAAAGTTCATGGCTGCACTTTGTCGTAAAAGGTCGGGATGGAGCTCTGCTCCCTGGAATTACTCATCACTCCTTGTCGTAAAGAATATTTGTGTTTCTGCCCTTAATCTGCTCATGTTTTTTGTCTTTGTTGACCAGTTTGCTGCCAGTGTGTCAAAATGATCTCTAGATTATGGTGAGTCACCACAGAGAACCCTGGAGCAAGAGCCTGGGAAAGTCTTGGGCTTGCTCAGAACAGGCATTTCAGGAGATGTTAACAATGATGGTTCTCTGACTGCAGTGGTGTGCGGGGTTATTACTATCCTGGTAATTGCTGGAGTAAGATGCCCCGGTGTTGACTAATCATTCCTCTCTAAAACATAACACTGGGAATGTTTGCCCAAGGAAATTATGATTAAAAGCCTTAGAATGGATGGTCACCTTGTTAGTTAAACGAAGACGTTCTGACTTTGTTTTGGGGGGCTTTTTTTTCAACTCCACAGGCCAAGCCCTGCCCTGGGCACAGAGCTGAGAGTGTGGCTCCGGCCAGGAGTCAGCCCTGTTGTGGAAGAAGCTGCATTCCATGTAGCTGCTGCCTAGAGGATGCCCCAACATTGTACTTGACTTTTTCTAGCACTTGTGGGAGGGTTGTGCCAGGGCGTTCGCTGCTCTCACACTGTGGTGTTCCTGAAACTGGGCTAGGAAGCCCATTTATCTTCCTGGGAATGGAATGAGGAATGGGAAAGAACTGCGAGACGTTCAGAGGCTGAAGGGCCCCTGTAATGACAGCCTGGGATCCGTACCAGCGGTGACTCTATTCGGCTCTAATTGATGGGTGTTAGGAGGACATAAATTATGTTATTATACAGTTCATCAATTCTGGCTTTTATCCTTTCTTTAAAAGCTTTTGATGCCACACACAATGTCCAGCGACAATTCCAAGGGACCTGCCTTGGTCTGATCTGAAAGGACAAAGTACATGTTCCCCATTATAAAACAAAATTCAGTTTCCCCTGGCAGTGGTCAGCAAACCATCATCAAAGCTACGGGAACTCTGAACTCACCCAGAAAACTCTTCCCTAAAGTTGCATTTTCATGCTATAAATTATTCATTTGTTATTGCTGCTGACTCATAAGTGCTAGAGACCAAACCGCTGACCAGAGGAAGCAGCACTATTGATGGCAAACATTAGTGAAGGCACTGCTAATGCTGCTAAAGTCGGCTTTAAAAGGATTAAGATGAGCTTTGCGTCTTAAGAGCACCTATTAATTATTAAATATAACCATCACTACTAGTTCTATAAATCTGTCTACTGCAATTTTGCATGTTATTATTTTATGCTTATATGGTAAACCCCTCACTAAAGGCAATGTCTCATGACCTGCCTTTGTGCAGTATCTGTCCCTTTAGGGTGTCCGGTATAATTGGAGCATCTAACAATTACTGGAATTTATAGTCTGTGTAATAAGATAACAAGTCCGTAAGTGCCAGTGTGGACTTTTCTACTGATTCCCCAGAAGGGCATCAACAACACTGAAGAATGGTCAGGAATTCACTCACTCCTGTTCATTATTTTTACTGATTTATCTTTACAGGCCCTTGCTGCATGTTTCAGGCTCACACAGACTCAGCTCTCTTGCTCCTGAAGAAGTTTTTTCTGTGCAAAGGGAGACAAAATGTAGGAGGAATCTGCTTTAGGCACCTAACCTAGGGCTCGGCCAGCCAAACACCCTCAATAGTCCATAGAAAAGGAGATTTTGGGACCTCCAATCTCTGAGCGCTCTTCTGCGTTATTGGAGGGACGTCCCACTCTCTCCACTGGCTGCAATGGCCAGTTTTTAACCAGCTTGGCAGGTTTTAGATCAATATGTCATAGGCCCCTCAAAGTTTCTGCCCTTGCAAAGGTCTCTGCCTGCTCTGGTGGATGGTTTGGTTACTTCTCTTAATTTCTCAGGTGATCACCTTAGGAATGAGCCCAGGGCGGTAGCTGGTCAACTTAGGTGCCTGTAATTGGTGATGTTAACACACTCCAGGCACCGCACGTGGTACCTCACCATCCTCACCTACTTTGGGGCTGGATGGAGGCAGCATCCCCTTGAGATAAGGATAAAGGGTGATAACAGACCCACAGGTGTCTTGGTTTGCAAAAATGACAGACGCTCACAGAGGGTTTGGTTGCGATAACTTGGTTATGAAGGTGTTGGCAGAGACCTTCCATTCTCCAGACACAAACACTCCTGTCTTTTCCTCCCAACCTTTGGATAAGGTCCATTGCCATGATGGCTGTGAGCTGCACTGCTGACCCTGACGGGTGGGTTGGCCTTTCTCAACTCATGACTTTCCGAGTTGGCTTTTTATGATTTGGTTTGGTGGGATGAAATGATTGCCTCGTGTGGAGGCTGAGCAGCAGACACATGCCTTGCTGCAATTCATTCTCCTCTCCTTCTTGTTTACAATTTTGACAATTTAAGCCTTATCCTTTCTGGCACAGATTATACTTAAATTATGTGGGGTGGTTATGAGGAGGCTCTAGGCAACACTTATCTGGTTTGTTCTAATTTTTTCCACAAAATAAAGGACTTCAAAGCACCTCTGTGCGATTAACGTGTTGTAGATACAGAGTTCTACTGTAATGAAATTAATGACATGTTGCTGCAGTTTTAGGTCTTGATAATGAGTAATAGTTTCACTTTAAAACATTATCTTATCCTCCTCAGCAGGCCCTTCATAGCTTGCAGGTCAAGGTTATTTTCTTTGCCATAGAATACAATTTTCTCTCTGCTGTACCAAAATCAAAGTCTCAAATTTATGAACCTTCTGATCTTTGTATGGTGTAAGTTTGCTCCATCCGTTGGAGAGGTACCTAAGAGGATTTCCCTACATAAAATCTGGCCTTATGTTGTTTAAAAACAGTTTGAAAGCCAGCCTTGGACTGTGCTAAAATAAGCTCTCCTAATTAAACATAGTATATATACATATATATACTATATATATAGTATATAACATATATATACATATGTTGTATATATACAACAGTATATATACATAGTATAATTGATATAAGTCCTCCTTCTCCAGTGATAACTTTGTTTGTTACTTCATTGTGTAAAGAAGTTGTAATTCTCTATAGAAATGACGAGTCCACAGATTTATTTAGTCTCCAGCTCTGCATCCAGATGGAGGATTTGGATTTGTTCAATCCATTGACCAAGGAATTCAAGCCAAACTTTTCAAAATCTAATGAGGAATTTCGTACAATTTCTTTGAAAAGAAGTGTTTTGTTTTGTCAGCTGCAAGTAGTAATCACGAAGAAGCCTAAGTCGATTGTCAGATGGATATCGCACTTTATGGGGCTCACAACTAACACCTAACCCTAAGAAAGATAATTAGAGCAGTTGTAGGAAACATCCAAGCAACAACATCTGATATGCAAGTAAATGAGATAAACACCAATAAATAGGTCTTCAGGCCTCCGGGCGGTTGGAGGAATTGTATAAAAGCCCTTGCAGTTCATGACTGTTTACCTGCTTCTCTTAACTTTCCCTCTTCGGTGGATCAAGTAAGTCGGATTTCCCTTTTTCTTTTGACTGTTATAGCTTTAGTTTTGGTGTAAAGTGTTGTTACTCTCAGGATTGCTGTAGCTGTGTGCTATGAACAAGTCTCTACTGCAATCAGTCTACCAGGGGCTTTGGCAGATGCAGATTTGGGGAGGTAACATGGGACTCTCAGACCCATATGGGTTTTAGAGACTTTCCATTGAGAACATGGAGTTTTAAATTCTCTCCTCTGGTCTGTACAGTCTCACTGTAGAAATACTTTAATACTGGAGATTATTTTTTAAGATGGTTATTTAGCCATCTAATCAAATGTTTGTTCTTTCATATACAGCTACTGCAGTTAAAAATTTTAACCCTTTTTCTCTTCTCGTGCATACCCAGATTCATATCTCTTGTGCATGCTGAAGGTCTGGGTGGGTGGAAACATATAGAAAGACTCGGTTTTGAGGGTAGGGCATAATTTTGTTCTAGAAAAAAAACCTCAAGCACACCAGCACTGAATAATTTTTATAGAAAATGAAAAGAAACTAGAATATCTGTAAGTGAGAAAGCAGTAGACCAGTCTGAGCCCAGCACTGAACTCAGATAGCAGCTCTCCCCTAATAGAACAAACCATTTTAGCTCCAGACCCTGTCTGATGCCATTTACCAGCATATCTGTGCTAATATTTGCTTTAGTTGGCTCATTGGCTGCAAATACTTTGGTGAAAGGAGCTTCTTATTCTGTATTTAATCTATGCCTTGAGGCACTGCAGTCAGCACCCTGAGGGACACAGGAACTGAACTAAAAAATACAGGATATCACGTTAGAGCCCCTGAGAGCAGGCTTCTGCTTCTGTTCTGGCTCCAGGCATGACCGCAGAAAGTTCATACAGTTCTGCTTGGAGCTAGTGCTTCTGCCGAGCTCTGAAGTAGCCAGAATTTCTAACAATTTGTTGAAATAGAGTCAGGTCTAGCTTGGAATTAGAATGAAACTTGCTCTTATTTAAGGCTATTTACAGAAAGAAATTTATCCACGTGCCTTAGCAGAGCACCCAGCTGCCCCCAAAACCTCTCATTTACTCATGTCATATGTTCATCCCAGGTACAGGAAGGGACTGGTGAGTGACAGTCTTCCCTGCAAGGTGCTGGGCACCAAATTCTAGGGATCTGGTGTTTTTCTGATCTCCTCCCTGTATTTCAGACCTACCCGCTTTCCAGAGCGATGTCTCACTGTGGTGACCTGTGCCTACCATACAGCGGCCCGTGTGACGTGACCTGCCCTCAGCCCTTGGCCAACACCTGTAACGAGCTGTGCGTGACATCCTGCGATGACTCCAGAGCTGTGATTTACCCACCACCTGTTGTCCTGACTTTCCCGGGACCTATTCTCAGCTCTTGCCCCCAGGAAAGCGTCGTGGGCAGCTGTGGACCAGTCGGTGGTGGCTACTCTTTTGGTTCTGGGGGCTGTCTTGGTTACAGGGGCTATGGAAATGCTGTTGGCTTAAGGGGCTCCATTCTTTTTGGAGGCTCAAATGGTTATGGGGGTGTTTGTAATTACAGCAGGTCTTACAATTCTGGGTGCTCGTTACTGGGAAGGGGAAATACTCTTCCCAGCCCATACTCTTCCCGCCGCTACAGCACCTATAGCCGAGGAAGCTGTGGGTCATGCTAAATACTTCAAGGGAGTTCACTGTGCACAGAGCAACCAGGGTATGGAAAATGGAAAACACGGCAGAAAATTATGGATGGGAAACTGAGTCTGAGCAGAGCTGAGAGCTCATGGCTCTGACTGAAGCCAGTAGGAGCTGGGACCTCTCAGCAGTGCCCAGAAAAACAGGCTTATAGGTAGAGCTGGGCAAACTGTAAAAATACACACATGCACACAGACTAAAAAAAAAAAAATATATAAAAAAAATAGTCAGGATCCAGCAAAGAAAAGGAATTTTTCAAGGGAGAAGGAAAAAATAAATCCACCTGGAAAACACCTCATTTAAAATCTCAACTTTTAAATTTTAAAGCAGAGAGCAAAAGCAAATTTTCTTAGAGAGATGTCAAAGTTTAACACTTCGGAGTGTTTTTAACCACTTTTCCTTTTTAAAACTCTTATTGTCTGCCCATTTAAGACTGCTTTAGCTGAAAATTTTCATTGCCCTAAAGCTCCATCTTGGAGCAAATTTGCTATTTGCTGGAAAAATGTAACCAGCTCAACCTATAAGTGTATTTTCCATTTAACACATTAGGCTTTTGGCATGTTCTATTTATACCTCCCCATCTACACATTTATTGCACCATTCCTGGGGATGGGCTGGATGTTTAGTTGCAAAAAAAGATCTGTGCACTGCAAGTATTGAGGTGTCCTCAATACCCAAGGTTAAACAATGTTCAGTTTAATGTGTCCTAGGAATTTATACATTGTTTTCTGGCCTTCCATTGCACTACAGTACAAGAGTAATGGAAACACTGTTTGCCTTAGTATAGTCTGCTTTAAAAGGAATGTATTGTAAAGGGATCAAAATAGGACATATAACTCAGGTTATACAGCTGTAATAAGGAAAGCAGAAGTTCTTGTACCAAATGACTTGATATGACAAATTTTGTGATATAAATGTTCCTGAAGTGTCTGTCTTTATTCCCTGTGTTACTGCAACTGTTAACAACTCTGTTTCTCATGCCAATTAAAAGCCATATTGCATAACACTGACCTGGTGTTCATTCCACCCCAGTTTTCCACTTACCTCTGTTTCAATGAAAAGGCTTCTCTTCCTTCCGAGCTCCCTGGCTTCTCTTCCAGATGATACAATAAGTTTCCAGTAGTCACCTGAAGGCAGTTTTCTTCCACTCACAAGTACTCAGTTCCTTTGGAAATAAGAGTTCTGGCCCTTCAGTTTTAGCAAAAAGAGAATGCTCTGAATAGCCAGAGGAAATCAAGCTGCACACCAGTGCCTCTGCACTGTTGGGGTCCAGCTCCATGCAGAAGCTGAAACCAGGGCTTTCCCAGGACAGAAATGGAAATCTATTCCTGATACTGGCATTTGCAATTAGCAGAAGACCTTAAACAGCAAATACCCTTTAAAATGCAGTGAACATACTGAGGACAACTCCTCCTTTCAAGCTCACGGAAGGATGAAGATAACCTCTGATCCACAGTCCAGCGTGACTGTTTAATCCCATCACTTTCACCACTAATCCTTACAAAAGATTTTAGGGACATCCACATCTTGTGGATATGTAGACAATGCACACAAAGCCCAGAACATCTTGTCCTTTGCTGCTGTTTAACACCCAGAGGAGCCTGGGTCTCAAATGAGGCATCATTTCAACATCATTATCCAATAGTTTTAAGCTGAGGAGAAAAGAAAACCAGAAGGCAAGTGTTGTGATGCAATATAAACTTTAATTGAAACAGGAGAAGGACTTCATAGCAGCAGAACATGACAATCAAGAGAGTACAGAATACATTTATGGGGTTTGCTGGGGATGGACATGGTTATCTTCTTTGGGGGCTGCAGTTTGTAGGATGATCTTCTGTCTTCGTTGCATTTGCAGTGTTTGAGAGTAGGGTTTGATTTTCAGCAGGTTTTTTTTTTTCTGGTATATTTTTTTTTTCAATCCCAGACTGTGTGAAACAGAGCAGCTCCGAGAATTGGATTGGAGCTTTGAGAAGTTTTTCCCATTATTTCTCAAAAGCGATGAAAAATCAGTCCATACATCAAGAACGGCTATAACATACAGAATCTAATTTGCACTGATGCTTAGCCTTAAATTTAAATTTAAACTAAGGCGTTATCTATATTTCTCAAGTAAACAGCCCCTCAAACACAGACTTGGGATATTGTTGACAGTATTGGGTATTGTTGGATACCTAATCCAACAGGAAGGGAAATACAGTGTCTGGGCTTGTTTCTCAGGGTGGCTGAGTGTGCCCAGCCCCTGAGGACCCCGCTGCAGCCTGGTATGCTGCCCCTCTGAAAGCCATGTCCCTCTGCTCACTCATGGATTGGGACTCAGGTCCCTGCTGGGTCTGGCTCCTCATGGGGCTTAACAGGGCCCACAGCTCCCACGACTGTAAGTCGTGTACTTGCGGGAATAGCAGGGGTAGGAGTACCTGCCACCCAGGGAGGCACCAGACCCGAAGGAGCTCTGGCCTTCCAGGGAGCCCCCATAGCCAAAGGAGCTGCCGATCTCCAGTGGGGCTGAGGTGCCAACGATGCTCTCCTGAGGGCAGGAGCTGAGGATGGGGCCTGGGAAGACAATGGCCACAGGTGGTGGGTAGACCACAGCACGGGAGTCCCCACAGGAGGTGACGCAGGGCTGGCTCCAGGCGTTGGCGTAGGGCTGCGGGCAGCTCACTTCACAAGGTGAGTAGCTACCATAGTTGCAGACCTGTCTGTAGGAACTCATCTTTGTTGCTAGAAGTAAGTCTGAAACACACAGGGTGGGGAGAGCAGGGGTCAGAGGCGACAGTACAGGTGCATTTACAAAGGGGAGACCTCATTTATTCAAGCCATACAATATTCAGAAAGTTACTCTTTGATAGCTAAGTATAAAGTGAGATTCACGTGCAGAAATAATGAAGATTAGATAACCTGACAGAAATCAGCAAAGCTTCTTTCAGGATAGGTGAGGATTAACCTAGCAATATTTATTTAAAGCTGTTCTTAAAACTATTGCCTTCATTTGCAAAGCAGTCCCGGGCACAGATAAAATCATTAAGCGTTCCTTCTCTGAACCATGCCAGCAGCTCTTGAAGTCCCATGTTCTCCATATCCACCCCACACCCTCCAAAGCTGCCAAGTGGAAAGAAATTAGAGAATCTTTTTCTTGGGAAAGTAACATTCTTCCAATAATAAGCAAAGACATATAAAGAGCTCAGACATAAGTACATGAAAAGTCTTATTAAAGTAGCTTTTAAACTCAGAGAATAGATTAAATTGAAGTCAGACTTACTCAGTTCACCACCAAGGAGAAGCCGAGAAGAATGGTTTGAAGAGTTCTGTGCTCCAGGAGCTTTTATAGGGTTTCCGAGAGCAGGTCCAGGGGCTGAGCCATGCTTCGGGCATGCGGCCCTTCCTCCTTACAAAACAAACTTTCCTGCATTTGTCACGTCAACGGGTGGAGGAATCTTTGCATATTGCTTGCTGTTAAGCAATTTTTAGTCGGATGGTATCACATCCATGTCACAGTCTAAAGAACTCTTTCATCTCAAAACAGGGATGGTATTCGCCCTTAGTTTCTTTCTACTCATTGCAGAAACTAACTTCCTTCTTCCACTTGTTGAAGTTTCAAAGCACATAACCCAGAGCAATAAAACAGAGGATTGCTGATTTGACAAAACAGACTTATTTTTGGAAATAATACATTGATTTTGTCACGCTTGGTATAAAGGTTTTCAAAGCTTCTAGTTGCAAAGGGAGACAAAATTTGGAGACCTTTTTACCATTCTGCTTCCTTTTTATCCCCACTCTCCTTTTTCCTCAATAGGTTAAAAAAAGTCTACATACCTCAGGTGCTTCAGTTACAGTGATCATCTGTTCGCAGCCACAGAGAAGCAGCTCTGTGATATAAGGGCCTTTCTGATGTTAATAGGGAGTTTCTACAGCCTGTTTTGAAGGGGAAGTGGAGGGAGGAGAAATGGGACTGCCATGCTGCAGAATCCTCCTTATCCCACTTCATTCCTGGAGAATATTATTGTATATCACCCTAGTTACAAACAAGATGAAAAAGGGGAAGGAAACCCTTGCTTTGAAACGTGGGGAAGGAATTAGTCTCCTGCTCAAGTTACTCCAGTATATACTGCTTTTAACAACTCTTTTCTTCTGAAACATTTCATCGGGTTCTTTCCGACAGCAGATCCTGGTCTAGCTATGTACAGGAGTTCGTAATAATAAAATGTACAACTGGAAAAATTATACCCACCTCCTCA
Source organism: Numenius arquata (assembly GCF_964106895.1). NCBI lineage: Eukaryota > Metazoa > Chordata > Aves > Charadriiformes > Scolopacidae > Numenius > Numenius arquata. The sequence continues at coordinate 1,365,236 of NC_133602.1, read as the reverse complement.
CTTTCTGTAACAGACCACAGATCAAAGTGACGGGTCAAATTCTGGGGTCCTCCTGCACCTGTGTTTAAAGGTGCTGATCTTAAAGGATTTACATGTCAAAAATATTGCTTACAGCATTTAGTAATTGGAGAGCTGGGTTACATTACACAGGATGATTCCCTCTTGACAGCAAAACTCATTTAAGGAACCGTGTCCTTGCCCTATGGTGAGCTGTAATCTGTGCTCCTGTGGATTTATCAGGCGTGATGGAAACGTTCTGATTTCTTCTCTATTTATTGTAAAAAAAAAAAAAAAGATGTTACCCTGGTCTTGCTCCTGTACCTACCAGGGAAACTACAATACAGAAATCAGAAAACGACATCAAGTCTAGACCCGGGGCAAGGTAAAGGTGTCCTGGTTAAGGCACAGCAGTCTGGAGCAGATTTCCAGCGTAATCTTTGCCAGGAATTTGGGGAGAGGTTTTTAGACGCCCTCCTTGTCCTACATGTGTTGGGGCGAGGCCAAGCCGCTCTCTGCACCAGAGGCTCTCTCCAGTGGGGAGAGTAATCCTTCCTTTCACCATACCTAAAACTACTTGTTTTCATTTATTGGTTCCTGACAGCGGTGACTGTCTGAGCTCTCTATTTTCATGGTATCTGGGCGCCAACCTAGTTTACATAAGCTAAGAGATAATAGAATTATAATTACAAATAATAACACTAACAAGTACAAGACATGCCCAGGATCTCCTCCCAGAGGCTCACTTAATTGCCAAGAGATGTTTGGTAAATTATGTGGCCTCTGTCTTAATCATCTCTTCTAGAAGTCATCAGTAGTAATTTCCCATTTCATCTGGGTGTCACACAGAACAGTATTTTACCTGCTGGGGGCCAGGGGGGGTGGGGGGGTGGAAATGCTTAATAGAGCACAAAATTGCAAAAAGGAAAGGTTAACTTGGAGACACAAGAAGTCAGATGGGGATTTGGCCGTGGTGTGCACCCAAAGTACGCAGTGATCCATGAGATCAGTTCCAATGAAATTAGTTTCACAGGCAAAACCCCAAACCCCCAGGATCTGTCAGACCTAGAAGGCAGTAGCAGGAAATCCTCACACTGGACTCTCAAAGTCTTGCAACACATTCTCCTTGGTCCTGTGAAATGCCTCTGGAATTAAATCTTTAAAAAGCCGGATGGATGATAGTCAAGGTTGCCAAAGCAACGTCAATGGTCATATGAGTTAGGGCGCACTCTTAAAGGGATGGAGGAAGAACAAGGGATGGTGAAGGATGTCTATAAACTGGACATCTACAAGTTTTTTCTTTCTGTGTTTACAAGGTGGGTACTACCCAATGGAACTGACTGTGAAAAATGGCCACCTGCAAGTCTTTAAGATGCGCACTGTAAAATACGCACCCATGCTGCTGTGACCTTTGAAAGTCTGAGTATGAAGGGGCAAGACTCCTGCTGCCAGAGTGAGCAGAGCAGGGGGGCAGAGCGGTGGGGTATGGGAAAAAATAAACCTGTATTTTATGGTTTCTAGCACACGCCATGTGGGCTCAGCATCTTTGGGAGGGCAGGTCTACCCCAGGCAGAGGTCTCCTGAGCCAGGAGTGACCAGTCACCCTTCTAAAAGTAAAGCAATGACTGGATGGTGCCTGACCTATGCTAATTACTTTTCCTCCAAACCAGGCACTTCTGAATCATTATCTTCTTTTCTTCGTCCTCACCCAATAGTCTTCTTCCTCCTCAGATTCTGGAAAAAAGGACTCCGTAGACTGAGAGCATTAACTCCTTCCCTGGAAATCACATTTACTTTGTGATCACACCAGTTCAGTTGCTGCCCATTTTAATACTTCCATCATTATTTCTCAACCTTAAGTCTTTTTATATCTCAAGAAAATGCAAACCCCTTATTTTTCACTGCTTTATGCACAACCACTCATTTGTACAACACCCAAATGAATTTGGTAATTTTTATTGTCGATTTCTTGATTGGATTATTAAAAGACTGAGGCTAAATAACGCACTCAGCCACACTTGATTCAGTGGAAGAGCTGGGAGGAGCACTCAGCATGCCAAGGCCTCATTCTTTCATCTCCTGCACTGTGACACTGAGTCAAGGACCATTGTTTAGAGAACTGTAAGAAGCAAAACAAGAGATCGTCCAGCTCCAAGGCACTGACAAGCTAAATACGCATCTCTAAGACATAATGGGAAGAAAAATTCCTGTCTACGCAGAAGAAAATCTCATTTACAGGAAATTAAGACTGTGCAATTGATGCCCTCAAACAGAACTGACACAGGCTTTCTGGCATGTCCCAGTCCAGACAAAAACATACGACAGGGACATGGTGGCTAACACAGGTTGCTGAGATTTAATCATATTATTTCTGCACTTCTGTTTCCAAACAGGACAAGCAATGCATATTGATGTATGAAATCATTAGGATTAATAAAAAGGATTCCCTAAATCAAGGCTGATCATAGTGACAATGTTTCTGCCTCGGTTCTAAGCCCAGTAAATATACAGCTCTTAGTTAATGTAATTTCTGTGTTCCATATGTTGAAGTTAAGCCCTGTCATTAAACAGGGCACAATCCAATACTCTGTTTTGCAGCGCTCAGTTCAGGGTATTGCTAAATTATTTCCCACGATGGCAATTTGTAGCTCACAGTCTAAAGCTGAAGATAGACTTTGAATTTAAAAAGAAGGATTTACAAGTACTGCTTCCAAAACTCAAGTTTTCTTTCTCTATAAATGAATTGTCAGAAAAAGCTAAAAAGTTAAACTGAAATAGTAACAGTAGGATCAAACAGACTAGTATGGCTTCGGACAAAGGTCTGAGATCTCTGTCTCCAGCTCTGACTTAGTATTTGTAACACTGAAAAAACAGCAAACACCAATATATAGTCCACTCATATAGAGATATTAAGTTATAATACAGCAATGTGATTTCAAAAATTAATTTGCACTTTCACAGCAAAGTAAATCTTGATCTCCCTCTGTCTCCAATGAAGTCAACAGAGTTATAACAAAGATGAAAATTGGCTCCCTTTTTGACATACAAGAAGTCTAAGGACTATGACGTAGACATAAAAACATCTGAGGTGGAGTTTCTTAGGAGAAATAATACGCAAACCAATCACCCTGATTGAGTGACATACAAAATAAAAAGCGTATTCGAGGGACAATGAGTATGAAGGAGGACAGGAATGGTTCACTTCCCCCAGGGCAAACTGAGGAACTGTATAAAAGCACCTGTAGCCCAGAGTCCACCAACCACTTCTCTGCGAGTCTCATTACTCTTCTGCTCTTCAACCAAGTAAGTCATGTTCTTTGGGGCAAGGGAGGGTTTGAGCTAAGATGGGAGTTCAATGTACCACTGAGAAATTCAGATATGGAGTGTTATAAGAAGTATTTCAAGATGTGAAACAGAGTAATAGAAAATAGAGTAAAATGCATTTTGTCTTTCTCGCCTTTAATTTTAAACGGATTTACCTGTGGCACTCCTCATCTGAATATGTTCCTTTATTGTCACTGGTTTGAATAATTGAGGGCTCCCCTTTGCCAAGACACCTGCACTGTCGCCCCTGACCCCTGCTCTCCCCACCCTGTGCGTTTCAGGTGTACAACCAGAAAGATGAGTTCCTACAAGCAGGTCTGCACCTCTGGCAGCTACTCGCCCTGTGACGTGAGCTGCCCACAGCCCATCACCAGCTCCTGGAGCCAGCCCTGCGTCACATCCTGCGGGGACTCCCGTGCTGTGGTCTACCCACCACCCGTGGTCATCACCTTCCCAGGCCCCATCCTCAGCTCCTGCCCTCAGGAGAGCATCGTTGGCACCTCAGCCCCGCTGGAGATCGGCAGCTCCTTGGGCTATGGGGGCTCCTTGGAAGGCCAGAGCTCCCTTGTGTCTGCCCCCCCCCAGGGTGGCAGGTACTCCTACTCCTGCTATTCCCGCAGCTGCAAGATATATCGCCCCCTCAAGCCCTGTGTGGTTACTGGCCAGACCAAGAAAGAACAAGAGCAAATTCACAAGCAGTGAGTGAGCAGAGGAGCACGGCCTTCCAAAGGGGCAGCAGGAGGCCTCAGGAGCTGGGCATGCTCATCCATCCCAGACACTGTATTCCTCTTTGTATCGGATCTCTGTTGACAATGTTCTGGCTCTGCGTTCAACCCCTTTTTACTTCGCTTTTGTGTAAATGTAACTTAATTCTCTCTATTGTTCCCTGCAGTATTGCTGTGATCTGAAAAATCCCATTTGTCGGTTCCAATAAAATCCTTTCAGCATCACAATATTATGTTTTCTGCTTTTATTTGTAGGGTTTCCAAATCTTTAGCCCATTGATGCTAAAATAATCCTCAATGACTAATCTCTTGCATTAAGGCATTAAAAGGCAATCCCAGACCCCGACATAGATCCTAAACATTTCATAGGCATGGATGTTATACAAGTACCATGTTTTTGTTGTGTTCGATAGCTTTGTGATCCAACCCAAAATCTAACATAGGCATAGACACGGTGAACATTACCCTGGCCTCCTGTTTCCCACATTCTAGTGGTGTAAATACAACCACCCCTGTGAGCAGGGTGAGCCTCAACACCTCACAAGCAAAGTGAGGCATCTGTGGAGCCCTTCCTTAGCCCTCCTGGCAACAATTACATCCAAGCCACCACACCATTTCTCCCAGCATATCCCAGAAGGACATGGGAAAGTAAAGAAAATGGGGGTCAGGCACAGCCACCAAAAATGCAGGGGCAAGGGGAGCCTGGAGGACATGGGCATACTTCAGGATTCAGGTGTATAGCAGAAGGATCTGCCTTCACCCCTTTCCACAACAAGCTCACAGCGGCATTTTCCCCTAAACGGAGGAATAAACGCATCCTAAGCCAGTAAGCCTGGTGAGGATTAGTGACTTCTTCCTCTCCCAAAATGTCAAAATCCCTGATGGTCTGACTTGTGCAGTCTTGAAAACGCCAAGTTTTCCACATGCTGAAGTGCATGAAACTCCTGGCATAGCTGGACTTAACCAATCACATTGTTCCCATGTTTATCAGCCAAGAGAAAATGACAGGCTGCAGTGGGCTGATGCCTTGTTTCAAGGGATCGGCTCTCTATATGGCCTTGGAAACCAAATACAGCAATGCTGAGTGTAGCGCACTGCACGGATCATGGGTACAGTGGTAGAATTCCAGCATCTTCTCAAATCTCTCAAACAGAGGTTTGTCAGACCTATTGTTCCCTCTACATCCCATCCCATGGGTGATGTTTGTCCACCTCCTAAAAGTCCTGGAGTCCACAGGTCCAAAGGCACCCAGGACACTATACCTGTCATTGTGATGGGTAGCAAAACATAGGGCTGGTGGGATGTGCGTCTGGCTGTCTTTTGGACACCAGCCATGGAGTAAATCCCACTGGGAAATGCTCTGTGCCCAGTCCCATGGGCACCTCACCCCACATGGAGCTGGCTACCAGGTGAGTGCATCACCACTAATGGGTGATGTTTTTCCAGCTCCTAAAAGCCCTGGAGTACACAGGTCCAAAGGCACCCAAGGTGCTTTCTCAGGGCATACATGTCGTTGTGATGAGTAACAAAACATAGGGATGATGGGATGTGCATCTGTCTGTCTTTTGGACACCAGCCACAGAGGGAATCCCACTGGGAAGTGCCCTGTGTCCAGTCCCACAGGCACAGCACCCTTCACAGAGCTGGCTGCCAGGCGGGTACAGGTGTGGCATGCCCCGGCCAGAGACTACACAGTTAGGAATGCGGCACACACTTTGAAAGACAGCATTTTCACAACACCCCTGTGGTCCAGGTGGTTGTCACAGGGAAGACGATTGAGACACCAGGGCAAAGTGTTTGTTGTCGCATCAGTCTGATTCAGAGGAAGAGCTGGGAAGGAAAATACAGGTGTGCCTATTCCTGCCATCCCTACAGTTAGAATTTGTGTGGGTTTTACCCTCAGCAGAAGGTCCTGTCCTCCCAGGCTGGAGGAAAGGTAGAAAACCTGTCTCCATATGGAAGAAGAAAAAAAAAAAGAAAAAAAAAGAGGAAGGAAAAACAGGAGGTCAGACAATTTTACAGAAAGGTCACAAAGGGCAAGGAGAGGCTACTGATGCAGCCAAGCATTGCACGCACCAGATCTCACTCAGAGGAGATGATCTGTCACCATTAAGTCCACAAGATCACTTAAGAGAGCAAGAAATTCTTTCAGGGTGAAGCCAGAAGGAAGAAAAAAGCAAAGCAGACCATGCCAAATCCCAGCAATCTGTGTCTCCATCAGCTTCCTGCCTTCTGCTAATTCTACTTTTGTTTTGTTCTTTGCTGTTTATTTTTCTAGCCTGCATTTCCTTCAATAATTTTGATGAAATCACTGAAAGAGATAAACACCTTGGGATTAAGAAAAATAAACAGGGAAAATAGGGTATTCGTGCAGGGATATCTGGTTTTCCTCTGCCACTCCACAAAACTCAGCAGAGGGCAGGGACTGCTTGGATTTACTCAGTGCAGCTGAGCCACTCTGGTGCTTTGAAGACGGAAATAATATTTCATGCTGCGTAATCCTTAGCTGTCTTTCCGTGAAACCTCTGGAGAAATAATGCCTAGTTGCACATTTTGATAGAGTATTCCTTGTTCATCTCGCAGCGTCAGCTGAAGATTTCCAGCAGAGTTGTCACAGGTCTATGGCACAGGTCAGACACCTCATCTCTGATGTCTCTGACATCTTCTATTTTTCCCCGGACAAACCTAAATGATTAAAGACCACCTGCACCCACCTAACACCCCTGAATTGCTTCTGATTCTTCTGGTCAGTGTATGGACTTTAATTAAAAGGTGATGATACACTGCAAATTGGCCATAGAGAAATCCTTCCTTCTCTACACAGAGAAAATTCAGGCGTGTGCGAGTTGACACTCTGCTGAGGATCCTCACAACCTTCTACCAAAGCTGAATGTACAAAAATAGGGTGACCTACAGCAAAATGTTTTCAGGTTTAGGAATTATGAAACTATTTCAATATTATGTATAAAGATTAATCCATGTGAAATTAAGAGCAAGAGGGCACTCTAAGCAATCTTCTTCTGTCATAGAAGTCCCCACCTAGTAATTTATAAATTTATAAACGCGTTTTCACAGACTGTTGCAAGTTGAAAAGGCAGAAAGGGCTTCCCTGGAGAGAGATTTATGGCAAACTCTTACAAGAATCATGGTTTCCACAGAATATACAATTAATAATTAAAGATGCTCTTCTATCTGCATTTCAGTACTTGGGAAACTATAAAATAAATTTAATCTTAGCCAAGTTGGCAGGGACTAAGAGGAGATATGACATATGACAAGAGGAGAGTCAAGAAAAGATTTTACAATTGAGCACTATTTTCTACTTTCTTGAACTCCTTGTGTCTATGAAACAATCTTCCTCATTGAGGATCTGCTGCTTTGCCAATTAAATTTGTTGCATATTCAGCTCATCTTGATGATGCAAAAAAAAATAAAATCTGACTTATCCTAATTACTCTGGTGCTCCCTCCTTCATCACGTTGTTACACAATGTTACATCTCATGGCTCACTTCCTTTCAAAACTTCAATGACCAGATCCTTCCTGGTATCAATCCACTCCCTTTGTTGGTTTTCAGTGGGAATGAATCAAGCTCCCTTTTTGTGATTGTTTGCCTTTTACATCCTTCTCTGTCCTAAGCAGTATTAGGCTTCGTGGTTCGTGATGCCACAATAATGCCCAATGGAATTTATTGCTGCAATTCATTACTTGCTGAGACCCTGTGGCTCCCCCCCAGATAACTGCCTCCTGCCCAATTGCTGTGTTGGTTAAGGACTTGAACCCTGATGGCCAGCAGGTCGCTGCCACTTAGTCTTGCCCTGAAGAATCCTATTAGAGGGTAGTGGTAATAAATACAAAAAGATGGGTCTTCCCCTCTCTGCATTTGTCTCCTGCACTGTATGGGCCACAGAAAAAGTTGAGGGCTGAAGCATTTATTAGTTTCTTAGGATCACTGACATCTTTCTTAAAGATATCTTCTAGAAAGACCATTGATTTTCTCACTCAATTTGAGATATCTTGAATAAATTCTGATTCCCTCCTGAAAAGCGCTCTGTGCCACTGGCTTCTGAAAACAAGGCTGCCTGTGGCCAAGAATACAAATATGGAAAATACCTCATATATAGTTATGAAATACCAGTTCAAAATACATTTCTGAAACCTATTGAGTCTTGGAGTGAAGCCATGCATCGGAGGGACAGCTAGATGCAACATTACAGAGTTCGAGTGTTTTAGGGAAACGTTGCTGAAATCATTAGAGAGAGCATAATATAAACTGAGACCCGCTAAATTCAGTAGGGTCATATTCAGTTAGAGCAGATAAGGGTCTGGCACCTAAATTTGGAAATAAGTTTGTCCCAGAGTACACACAGAGCTAACTGTAAAGCAAAGATGAGGGAGGGGGGAAATGAAGGAAGGGAATAAACAGCAGCTCTTAGCCAAGTCTGAGTGAAACCTCTCTTCAGGCCATAAATTGCCCATTTCTCTGGCTCTTGGGTTGACAAGATCTATCCAAGAAATGCTTACAGGTCTGGAGTGCAATTTAGAGTCAGCAGCATTTCTACTATGCATTAACTAAATGCACATTTTCTGCTTTACCGTGAACTGCACAGATTTGCTGGCTTGGGAGTGCCACCACATCAGACCCTGACTGAGCAGCTGAAGTGGGTACTTAAAGCAGGCAAAATAAGTAGACTTGCACCCTGGAGCTCCAAGGTTAATATTTACAGTCTGTTTCCCATCTCCAAGTGGATTTTAAAATATAAAAATAATAAAATATAATACCGTTGTCAACCAGATGGTTTTATCTGAACTGAACTGTCTCTCATTGGTGCAGAAGGGTTTGGGGATTGTTTTGGAGTTCCAATGAATCTGAATGTGATCAGTTGAGAGAGCGATGACGTAGCAAGGTGTACAGGGAAGCTGGGAATTGCCTGATGACTGGAAACAGTGAGCAAAATGATTATATGTTGTGAGGCATTACGTGTAATCGCTTCTGGTTCAAATCTAATCAAACATCATGGGCATAGGATGGCTCAGATCCTCCAGGCTATCCGGGCAGCAGTATAAAAGCACATGCTGCTCACGTCTCTCTCAACAGCTTCTCCTGACTTCTCCTCTGAGACTTGAGTAAGTTTTTAATTCTTTGTGCCTTTTTCATACGCTCTTTTAGTGATAACTCTAGCTGAATGCTACATTAGTGTTTGCCATGGCCGTAGCAGGGTTGGCCTCTCTGGAAAAGCAGCTTTACTTCTTCTGCAGAGAGCTTGGGGCTAGCATTATCCAGCTTCTCAAGGGAATATTGAAGTCCTTGCTAAGGGCTTCAAGGATTCACAACTTCTAGTTCCTAAAGCTGGTACAGAAATGAGCTGCAGCTTTATCTTGACTTTAGAAGAAGGTCAAGCTCAGTTTTGAAGCCCTGTGCAATGGGTGGTCCTGTAAATCCTGTCCTACTGGTTAATTACTGAGAAAAGGGGGCTGGGTGAAATGGCCATTGGTCTCGTGGAGTACAGAAATGTTTGTGCTCCTCTACAAGAGAGCACAACTGAATTGAGCACTGTCTCTGATGTAACCCTTTGGGGATATGTTCTGGCACATAATGTCAGAAGTGTAGGTTGATGTAGAGAGGAAGGTTAGGAAGAGCTGAGTCTGGCAAGGGCAGAAGACGAACTCAAACAGCATGACTAAAAGGTGGAAGAGAGCATTAGGACTATGAAGCCACATCATCTCTGTTCAGGAAAGTACTCAAGGGGGCAGCTTCCTCATTAAAGATGCTTAAGTGTCTGAACATAAACGTCTGAGCTACAATTGAATTGCTTTACACATGATCTTCTGCCCTTCTCTGTTTCAGATCCACTTCCACTACAGAACCATGTCCTCCCACAGACAGATCTGCAACTACCAGTGCTCCACACCCTGTGAGGTGACCTGCCCACAGCCCATCGCCAATGCCTGGAATGAGCCCTGTGTCACATCATGCGGTGACTCCAGGGCAATAGTCTACCCACCTCCTGTTGTCATCACTTTCCCTGGGCCAATCCTCAGCTCCTGCCCTCAGGAAAGTGTGGTGGGATCCTCAGCACCAGCTGCCATCGGGAGCTCATTTGGTTATGGGGGATCTTATGGCTATAGAGGCTCTTTTGCTTATGGTGGATCACAGGAGAGCAAGTTCTCCTACCCTTATTGTTCTCAGAGGTTCAGTGGTTATCGCTCTAGAAGGTGTGAGCCCTCCCAAACCCAGCAGGAGTATTCCTGCACCAAGAGCAGTCAGGATACTGAATGCAAGATCCAAACTCAGGAGTAAGATGGGTTTTTAAGATGCTGACATAAAAAGGCTGATTCTTGCTAACGCTTTACATTGTATTTATTCTTATACCTGCTTATGTACTTCTCCTCTTTTAGCTATAAATGTGTTCCTCTATTCTTCTCACGGTCCAAATTTTCAAATGCATTAATACTCCTTCAACATTCAACCTAATAACATTGTACAAGAAGTATAACAGAAGAGTTTGTATACTGTGATTTCTCCTACTTGACACTGCCAGATGTCACTCAAGAGCTGTGTTAATGGATGAGAACTGGACTGCATCGTCAAACTTATAGCTATGAGAGAAGAAAAGAAGACTGTGCTTGAAATGAAGCCTCCTGAACCAAGAAAACTCATTTGTAAAAGCCTCAAATTCCTCTTTTTCTGGAGGATCCATGTTTTGCTCTTGTAAACTTTCCTCTATCCATTAAAAAAATCATGCTGCATCATAATTTTAGCATCCTGGTTTTACTTCCTGTCTGTCTTTATGAGATAACACAACTGAGAGAACCTCCAGTGTAGAGTGTTGGTGTGTCCATCCCAGTTAAGCCCTATAGGGAGAGAGCAAAGGTCTTAATTGATTCCAGCCACCCCCTTAGTCCTCTGCTCAGCAGTGAGCGTTGCCACGTTGTATGTCTTCTTTAGACCTCACACTGCACCTCTAGCAGCTTGCACTGCTAGAAAACTACTAGAGACAGAAAATTATACAAGGAACGGAAGAAAGCCTTCTTATTTTCATGCCCGGCCACAGGTACACAGGAAGTATAACAGGAGAGTGCAAGACACTTACTGGAAAGTAGCCACCAGCCAAACACACCAGCCATGGCAGACAGAACAGGCAACATTCAGCTGTCCATAGGGAAACATAGTCAGCTGTCTAGGCTTCAGCTTCATAGAAGCATTCTTCTATGATGAAGAAGTCAGCTTCATCACACGCTCAATCCTCCCCATTTACCTGTACTTACAACACTATATGATAGTCCAGTTCCACAATTCCAGTGAGGTGCTGAGAGGAAAAGAGGAGGTGCTGCTCAGTGCTCTGCTAAATAGGGTTAATGTAACAACGAGCAGCAGCTGAGGGGCTGCTTGGCTAATTGCCCTATTCACCCTGAAGCAATTTTTTATTGCTTCCAGCTGGTCCCTGGGCACTGCTAGATTACTGCTCCCTATTTATTGAGAATTGTCTCTATCTACTTTCTTTTACTGCAGTTTTCTTTTGGTCATCTAAGTTGCTCTTTGAAATGTGACTCTGCTGACCTTCTTCAGGTTCCAATTTCTGCTTCCCCGTTTCTTAGGATTCTGCCAGGAGGCTCCTTTGCTTTGCACAGTAATAAGAAGTGAAGCCAGCAAAAGATATCTGCTCCTGGGCATTTATGATCCCAGCTGAGGCAGTTTTATGATCTCTGAAAGCTGGATATGAAAGTGTAGAGTAGGGAAGCGAATTCAAGTTTCCTGTATTTCAGACTGGGGTTTCAGCACTAGCTAATTTAGTATCTCTGGGAAGTTCCTTCTGCTGCTGTGCGCTGTCTAATATTATTTCTTTACTTCACTACATTATATAGAATCACAGCATAATCTAATATTCCCTTATTAATTTTTTGATGGTGTATGGACTTACAATAGTTCTGGTAAAACCTCACGGAAAGGAAGGGGAAGTAGGGATGAGCTATTAAAGTACTTTTGGAGTGGCTATTTAGTATTTCGCACAGGTCTGGAAAATGTAATTTAAGGGTTGGGCAGTTGTCTCACACCTGGTTCCTTGTAAAGATGAAATCAGGGCACAGGGAAGGTCTGCATGGTGTAAGCAGAGTTTCCTTAGGAATGAATCCATAGACATTATATAAACACTGTCTGTAAGAGCATAACACTCATCTACAGATCTCTAAGATAAGGAGATGGCTTGATTTAATTTATTTGCAGAGGGTGCATTAGCCCAAAACAGAGAAGAAAGCAAACAGATAAATGTTGTTTGGATGCAATCATAAGTGTTTATTGGGAGTAAAGTAAAGAAAAAATACAAGATGGACCCCAGTGTTTTAAAAAAGGGCCAACAAAATAGCCTGCGTCAAACTGATTCACTTTCAGGACATTGTTCTTTTGTGATTCACATTTCAAATGGACTGAACAAATCACAGTGCAAGATGACATCTATGGATCTTTCTTATTAGACATATGGGTATCAAAATAAAAAACTACCAAAGAAAAAAGTGCATACTCCCAAACAATTAAAACCAGACACGGACCAGTTTTCAGTGATACATGGGCTTTAGTGCTCTGACAGTGAGAAACAGATTTTATATAATCAGTAATTTGGTCTCTAAGAATGAAAAAGACACATTTTGAGAAAACTGACATTAAAAGCAAATGGAGCATGAGAAAGACAAGCAGAAGAGCAGTTCCCACAGGTGCCGAGTAGCACCCATAAGTTCCCACTGCGTCAGAGAGCCCTGCTCCTCAGCTTGGCTGCACATCCAGGTCTTGCTGTCAGCTCCAACGCTGTTTCTCCTGCCATCCACATCTTCTGCCAGGCTTAGCATGGCCCACAGCCCCCATAGCGCTGGCTCCAGAGCTGGCCAGAGGAGGAGGAGCAGGAGGACAAGGAGCCCCCGTAGACAAGGGAGCCCTGCAGACCCCTGGGGCGGCCCAGCTCAACTGGGGAAGAGGTGCCCACAATGCTCTCCTGAGGGCAGGAGCTGAGGATGGGGCCTGGGAAGGTGATGACCACGGGTGGTGGGTAGACCACGGCCCGGGAGTCCCCGCAGGAGGTGACGCAGGGCTGGTTCCAGGCATTGGTGTAGGGCTGCGGGCAGGTCACCTCGCAGGGTGGAAAGCAGCGAGAGCTGAGCTGCTGGCTGGAGAAGGACATCCTGTGGGCAAGGAGCTGAACCTGCAACACACCAGGGACCCTCAGTCAACCCACTGTTCATGACCCACCACACTGACCTCCCAGCAGCAGGGAGGGCTCAGGACATGCCATGAGGAATTGCTCCTCTGAGGTCTCGGTGCTTCTTCTCTCTCTTTCTCTTCCCCCCTCCCGCCCTCCTTCATAAAATCACAGAATGGTTCGGGTTAGCAGGGACCTTAAAGATCATCAAGTTCCACCTCCCACTAGACCAGGTTGCTCAAAGCCTCATCCAGCTTGACCATCCTTCCTCCCTCCCAGGCTCACCACACCATAAGCACTGCCCAAGCCAGCTGAGACTCTTTGCCGAGGTCCACCAGCCAGTTTACCCTGAGCTCAAGAGTAAAAGCTCCTGGGCTGACCCCCATCTTGGCTGAACCCCTTGGACCTGCTGTAGCAGCACGGACAGATCTACAGCTACCCTGTTTGCCAGTGAGCACATCAAGGAAAAAGGTCTTCATGGAAAGCTTGGGGCTGACACCATCGTGATTCAGGCTGCATGTGCAGAAGCTGGTTAAAAAAATAACCCAAATCTAAAGATAAAAAGGTAATGAAGGGATCAGACTTACTTGGATCAACGAGGAGAAGAAGCGAGGACCTGTGATCTGAGGATGTCTGAGCCAGAAGGCCTTATATACCATCTCCTGATTGCCTGGGGGGGTTGAGACATCCTTTGTGTTTCAGGGTTCTTCTGTTACAAAACACAACAAAGCATGTCACTCCCCAAGCTTCTGTGATTGTTTTATTCCTCTTTGGACAATTATCAATTATCAGTTTCTTCCAACACCCTCTTGCTTCTTCCTTAAACTTTTTGAAGCAGTTTCACTTCCTGCTGTATTTTGCTGATTTGGCCAGCGTGACAAAAATGCTGGAAAACTACCTGATTTATGCAATTGCTCCACGCAGCCAGTATTTTTCATGCACTGCTCAGCATCACAAGTAGTGCCATGCACTGGGGGCTCATTTTCTTCTCGAAATCCCTGCTGATACTGAGCTGACACACTGTAGGGCTTATAATCGGAATAAAGATGGGAGATTTACCCCATCTGCCTTGTTCCTCGTCCCAGCTACGGGACACATCTGATACAGCCCCCTAAAGCATAGAGGTGATTTGGTTTGTGAACTCTTGCAAATCATCTATATTTTCTTTTACCTCTGGACAGAAAACCACAACTACACTCCCTATTCCCTCCCATGTCCCTCTGAAGCCTCCACACCACAGCCCCGATTTATGCAGGCTGGCACATCCTTCTGGCTGAGGCGATATTATGACTCTGTGTCTGATGTGAGGAAAATGTTTCAGTAACAATCAAAATAGTGACGTTTGGGGTTTTGTTCTTACTTGGATGTGAATAGAATGGAGCAAGACAATTCTTAAGAGCCACACAGGGCAGTGGGATGCTTTATTCTGTGTTTCAGGACACCCGAGGTTGGGGTTTAGCCCCATGTGCTTCCTTTTGTCCCCAAGGAGAGACCCTGCTGCAAAAGCAGACCCCAGGGGCCATGGCTGAAAGCGGAGGGAACTGAACACTAAAATCCTGACTCTTATGGGAGATAGTTGCATTGGACCCTCGCTTGGGTGTTTGCAGTGTCCTCAATGATTCAGTGTCCCAACACCGACCTGCACCAGGACAGGAAAGGGCTTAAAATTCTTGCATATTCCTTAATATTCCCCTAGAAAAATCAATAATGGTCCCCAGGAAGGTAACAATATATACAGAGTTAAAACATTGTAATGAATATAGAGTATGAAAACAACTTCAGAAAGAGAAGCTTCAGTATCTGTAAGAAAAAAAAATAATAATAAATAGATATACTGCAAAGCTGGGGAATTTCCAAGAAGGAAGAACCTGGGAGACACTGAGGGAAACCTGAGCTGAGTAATACTTGATAACAGTGAGGAAACTATTTGCATGACTGAGGAGTGGAGGAGTGATGCGTAATCTGTGTGTTTGGGAGCTAATTAACATCTTGTTCAGGAGGTGTCAGAGACCAGTGGGCAGCCGAGAAACGGTATAAAAAGGGCTCACAGCGCGGCCAGCCTCAGACGACTGCTCTTTACTTCTCCTCTTCGGTGTTTTGAGTAAGTTTGACCCCACTTATTCTTTCTGACTTAAAGCATCGCTCTTGAGTAGGTTTAACTGAATCTTTCAGAAACACTCATCTTGCTTATGCCTCTTTTTCCTTGAAAATGCACTCTTTTCACAGACTTTGGTAAATGTAGTAAGTTTTGCTGCTAAATCTGGTAATCGATTATCTCCAGCTTGTTTGCCACAGGTCACTTTGGGGTGGCTGACTTGGGAGAGTGGGAGGGAGGAAGGAGGGCAGGGAAGGGGGAAGAGAAAGAGAGAGAAGAAGCACCGAGACCTCAGAGGAGCCACTCCACATGGCATGTCCTGAGCCCTCCCTGCTGCTGGGTGGTCAGCGTGGTGGGTCATGAACAGTGGGTTGACTGAGGGTCCCTGGTGTGTTGCAGGTTCAGCTCCTTGCCCACAGGATGTCCTTCTCCAGCCAGCAGCTCAGCTCTCGCTGCTTTCCACCCTGCGAGGTGACCTGCCCGCAGCCCTACACCAACGCCTGGAACCAGCCCTGCGTCACCTCCTGCGGGGACTCCCGGGCCGTGGTCTACCCACCACCCGTGGTCATCACCTTCCCAGGCCCCATCCTCAGCTCCTGCCCTCAGGAGAGCATTGTGGGCAGCTCTTCCCCAGTTGAGCTGGGCCGCCCCAGGGGTCTGCAGGGCTCCCTTGTCTACGGGGGCTCCTTGTCCTCCTGCTCCTCCTCCTCTGGCCAGCTCTGGAGCCAGCGCTATGGGGGCTGTGGGCCATGCTAAGCCTGGCAGAAGATGTGGATGGCAGGAGAAACAGCGTTGGAGCTGACAGCAAGACCTGGACGTGCAGCCAAGCTGAGGAGTTCTCCAAAGTCTTGGGAGCACATGACTGCCAGCTAATCCATTGGGACCTATGGGTGCTGCTCAGCACCCGTGGGAACCACTCTTCTGTTTGTCCTTTTTATGCTTTTTTTTTTGCTCGTGATGTTCTTGCTGCAAACTTGCACTGGTTTCTCAAAAAGTGTGTTTTCCATTCTGACAGTACGGGTGAGAAATGGGGTCATTTTGTGCTTCAGCCTCTCTATGAACGCATGTACTGGTTTTCTGTTTTTCATCTTCAACCCAGATAATGTAATAAAATTTATATCAGGGAAGTTGCTTTGCTCTCTTGTGCATTATGCTTCTGTGCTGAACAAAGCCTTCCTGCCTGCTGCACAGCAGAACTTGGTTGGCAAAATTAGATTGGCCACAGGGAAGAAAGAGCACCTTGAATGAAACATTCATTCCATATTGACAAATTGCTTGTAATCAGGTCTGAGAAACTGGAAACTTGCCGCCTTTTTTTTTGCTATTAGTGTAAATGTCATTTCTTGTTCCTAATAAAAATCATGCTGCATCCTAATATTTTCTTTTTGGTTTATTCCAACTTTTCTTCGCACCCCTCTCCTTTCCATTCCTTGATTAGTTGATGATTATAAATGTACCTAAGTGCATAGGGCCAGGATATGCTCTCCGCAATGCACAATTCCTCTTTCCCAGTAGCTAGAACCAGAATCAACATTTTACAGGGTTAATGCCATCATAAAAATTTCTTCACTGGGAAGTATGTGCACTTCAGGACTCAGTCGAAGAATATGTATGCAGATTGTTGTTATTAGGGTTAGTATATGCCAACATTTAGCATAGATATATTTTTTATATTCAAATAAATACATCCACTTTTGTCCTCACTTTATATTCATGTTGTCACTGTGCACAGGGAGCTGGCTGAACCTTGCACACAGGGTTTTTAAGAAAATAAAAAAATCATGTCTTTGGGATGCAGGGGAATATAGTCTGGAAATATTTTAGTAGCTGACTGCATTAAGGTGACATCCTGTGCCTGATTGGGCTGGTGGGTTTTATTCTACTTATTTCAGATAGAAAAGTCTGTTGTTACACAGTCATATCATCACAATTATACAACCAGCTTTGATACTTAAGGAAGATTTTTAAGAAATCAAAGCCTCCAAGAAAGGAACCACTGGAAACTGGAGAACCTCTCTGCTCCCAAACTGGGGACAGCTTAGTGTCATCTCAGAAATAAAACCGATACCCCCACAGAAGGACACTTTCATTGTGGCAGCAATGTTATCTTGGGAGGTCACAGATATGCACAAGTAATTCTGATCCAGAAGTGGCACCGCAATTTTCATACAAGTTGAGGATATGCCAACACTTCTGCTCGGAGACATGAATTCACCTCGTCTAGAGGTGTCCGACATAACTGTGATTTACTTGGCTTGAGTCACACTCTCAGAGAAGCCACAAGAGCGCAGTGCTGAGTCTTGCGTGATCCCAACGAACACATTTTACGGTCCCAGCAAGGTTTTGAGGCCATTCCAGCAACAGAGCTTAATGTGTCAACACTGACAGCAACCATGCTTTTTGGCTCGAAGTATAGTCATACCAGGGCATAAATATTATTTTTTAAGAACTTTGAAATACTGTTCTTCAGACAGAAAGTGCTACTCAACCCCTCCTTGTTGGCAGTTACTCTTTTTTTGTTGCATTCTCCTTCTCTCAGATGGCTCGTCTGCTCGGGTGCTGTTATTTGGCTCCTCCTAGGGTGTAGTAGACGCGCCAGTACAACCTGGGAGTGCTGTGTTGCCAGATGAGACAAATTCCACCCACGTCATGTGAGATGTGCTCTTGGATGGGTGCCTTCAAAGCTGTCCACCACAGGCTTGGGAGAACTGCACAGAAATACCTGGGTGTCCTGAGCAGAGTTTGGATTTCAATTATGAACTGAAACGACGGATGTCCCTTTGTGATGTTCATCCAAGCTAGTCAGGAAGCATTTTTAGTCACGTTTGTAAAGAAATAATCCAAAATCAATTTATATAAGCTTTTGTAGATACATTTGAATGTCTTTTTTTGATGGTGTTACAATAAAATTACGTGCTTGATAGAGATAAAAATATTTTATGCTAATTTAGTAAATGGGTCTGACGGTTGTTCATGTACAATGGATCCATATGTCACACTAACTTTGCTTGTCAAGAGCTATTTGTCTCAGAATATTTCACTCTACCATATTTGCACTGGGAAAAATGGCTGTGAATGGTTTAAGTCGGTAAAGTACATGAAAATTCCATTATATGGGCAAAAACATCAAGATGGCATCGGGATGCCACTTTGTGGGTCTGTAAAATGACAAAAGCAAAGCATTCATGAGTCAAAAGAAGCAGTTTGGGGTGTCAGCAGGATTTATAGTAGTATATTGCTCCCGTTGACCTCTCAAGAGGGCAGGATGGTTAGAAGAGGGATGCATCTCTAAGACTGATGTGATTCATCTGTAGGTATCTGTGGGTATCTGTCATCACTGTCATCACCTGCTTCCAGACAAAGTGAAACCAGGTGTGGTTAGGGCAGGAGGAGCAGATGGGGTGGGTTGTTTCCCCACAACATCTCCTTCCCTTTGTTTCTATTCCTGTTTCTCGTTTATGTGAATTGTCTACCATAAATGATCAGTAGCTTTGCAGGGCATTGCTAGGAAACAGCACAGTGGGAAATCCCAAGGCAGCACTGGAAAATCCCAAGGCAGCACTGGTTTCCTCAATCTTCTTTCATAGGTCACCTGTACAGCATTATACCGCAGTATTGGAAACAGTTACCAAATGCCAATGGACAAACTGAAAAAAAATTTAACATTTTGGAATAGAAGTCTCAAGGTTCCTCAAAAACCAGGCATTGAACATTAAATTCCCTGGAAGGGGATGGATTTTAGAGGGGAAGAACTCATCTTCTTGAGATTAAAAAGGCATTTATAAATTGTGTCAACTGGGATGCACAAAGTGAGTAGACTCTAATGAAAATAGTTTTATCAGTAAATAACTGAGGAACTGTGGACAAGGTACTGGTTGTGAGGATGAAATCTGCTGAAGTAAGCAACCAATCTTCCGCATCAGCTGAAACTGCACATTAAGATTCCAGCCCAAGATTTCTCTAGGGTGATGCATGGCTTCACTCCCTGACCTGTTTCATCCCAAACCATGAATCGTCCATCACTCAGGAGCCCTGAGATCTTCAGCGATGATCCCATGGTGTCTCTGAGAATGAAAGCAGGACATGAATATATCATTGTCTGAGGCTCCTCTCCCCCATGCCAAGGCTGGACAAGAGCAGCTCCCTGCTTATAGGTTTCTTTTAAAGTGTGAAGTGGGCTGTGTGCTTTACATTTGTTTCTTGGCCAGGAGGATGGGTACAAACACTTCCCATTTCCAAACCTATAACTCGTGAGGAAGGTGTCTATGGAGTGGAATGTGCCTCATATCAGAGTCATAGGAATTAATGTGCATGGGTATGATGGAATAAATTGCACAATGCCCTCTTACTGGGGCATGACTTGGACAAGTGGGGTAGCATCTTGAGTACATCAGCATATTGTGTTTATGGATAAACTCCTGAGCAATCTTTCCTCCATGAGGCAATCGGAGAAATAGGAAAAAGCAATAAAAAAAAAAAAGTTACACTGCCAGAGTAATCAGAAGGATGCAATAGTAATCACCATGGCTGAGCAAAATAGTTGCATTATCTGGGGCAGTTACAGGTGGAGTGAGTTTTTGTTTGATAATTCATTAGGACATCATACATGAAGAATGTTTCATACCCTCCCGATTGCCCAAGAAAAAGCATAAAAGCGCTCCCAGTTCTGGGCTGCTTTGACCATTTCTCCTGACTTGCTCTTTGCTGTGAGAGGGTAAGTGGGAGCCTGATGCTATTGTTATTAATATGTTGCTGTAACAATGTGGGATTTTAACTGAAGCAAGACCGTGATTGTTAGAAATGTGTGAAAACTGAAGCTGTTTCCTACTCATTCAGTAGCAGGCTGTAGAAAGGCAGGAAAATGCTTATAAGTATCTGAAGGGTGGGTTGAAGGAGGAGGGAGCCAGACTCTTTTCAGTGGTTGCCAGTGAGAGGACGAGGGGCAACGGGCACAAGCTGGAACATAGGAGGTTCCACTCAAATATGAGAAGAAACTTCTTTACGGTGAGGGTGACAGAGCACTGGAACAGGCTGTCCAGGGAGGTTGTGGAGTCCCTGTCTCTGGACATTTTCAAGACCGGCCTGGATGCAGTCCTGAGTAACATGCTCTGACATGCTCTGGGCAATCCTGCTTCGGCAGGGGAGTTGGACTAGATGATCTTTATGGTCCCTTCCAACTCTAAAAATTCAGTGAAATTCAGTGAAAAGAGTTTTCAGAGCAGTTGAAAATTTGGGATTTGCACACTTACTTATAGGGAGTTTTAGTGAATTCCTATTTCCTCCAGGAAATGAATCTGCCTTACTTTGCTTGCTTTAACTTGTGACTACTGAGAAAAGTTAACTCTGACTCTCAGACTGAACTAGGAAGCCACTGTTAGCAATATCGTTTTGTGCTGTTCTTTGCAATTATATCTGAATTAATTTGAAGCCTGTCATGCGTTGCATCATGTACTTGTTATGGTCAGGACTTTACTTCTTTTCTTTATTCCTAGCCTTTCATTGTATAGGTTTTAGTAAGGCAGGACAGAGACCAAGCGGAGTTACAAATAATTTTTGAGTGATCAAGTGATCTTATGATTAAAGAGAATGGCTTCACAAAATTATGCACCGTTCCTACTTCTGCCAGTCATCTGTCGCCCTGGTCATCTTTAGCAGCTCTGCTGGGACCACATTCACAGGGGTCCCAGTTATACTGGAAACCTCCCTGACACTGCTTTCCCACCCAAACATGGGATATTCTGCCAAGCAAACTCTCTTTATGAGCTCTTCAGGGATGTGGCTGCTGCTTATTTTATCTCTGTACAGAACATGCAGGGGAGCCCTGGTGCCAACTGGAACATCTGAAAGATTGGGGAATAACACTGCCATTAACAGCCAGGCTCGCCTGGATTTTAGCTCCGTCTCTCCTCTTACGTCACCAAATAGCTCTGGGCAATGCATTCACTTCTAGCCCTCAGTTACCTCTTCCTTAAAGCTGGAATAACAATGACTTGCCTCATAGAGTTGTGATGATTACAGGTGGCACAGAACCAGCACAGGATGTTACTGTACAAAGTGCTAGCAGTGTCTCTCTTCTTTTCCGCAGTTACTTATAAAAGAAATGGCCAAGTGTCACAGTAAGTGAGATTCAAAAGGGAATGGAGGAAAGGAGAAATGGGATAGGAGGACAGCTTGAGTTCAAATGCACAATTTCTTTGATTGTTAATGATGTTTTTATATATCAAATTGGCTCCGTAAGTAGGAGGCAAAAGAAACCGAGATTGTTCTGGAGGAGAGGAAGAGGCATGGGAAGATGAGAAAAGGAACATGGATGCTGAGATAAAACTGAAATGTTCAGCTTCCTTCTGGTCTTCTTGCTATCTTCTTTCTCTTCTAAGCACAATCTCCATTATACTGGTGTCTGAGCTTTTAACCTTGTGTTGTCCCGGTGTTGTATGTTTCAGATTTATCTCCATTCTCAGAAGATGTCATCCTACAGACAGATGATCAGCTCCCGCTGTCTTGCACCCTGCGAGGTGGCCTGCCCGCAGCCCATGGCCAACGCCTGGAACCAGCCCTGTGTTACATCCTGTGGCGATTCGAGAGCCGTGATCCACCCACCACCTGTGGTCATCACCTTCCCAGGCCCCATTCTCAGCTCCTGCCCTCAGGAGAGCATCGTGGGCAGCTCAGCACCATCCAGCATTGGGAGCTTTGTTGGATCCATGAGCTCTCTGGGTGCCAGTGGCTCCTATGGCTCTCGGAGCTTGTACAATTATGGGAGGCCATATTCTTCCTATGGATCCAGTGCTTATGGTTTTGGGAGCTGCAGACCGTGTTAAATATGCAGTGAATGAGAAGCAATCACCCAACATCGAGGAAGATGTGCCTCCACAACCCTGTTACTGCCACTCCTTTCCTGGAGCATGAACTGTGCATCTCTGAAAATCATACTTGCATGCAATTCTCAAGCTAATGGTTTAATTTAGGTTTTTGACTGTTCTTTCCAGTGGCTCATGATAACAATGGCCTTGAATTAGTTATATCAAGGATCTTCAGCTGGTTGAAAGTGAGACAAGATTGTTTAAGTCTTCCCGTGGCACGAAAGAGTAATGTATGTGGAATGCATAGCCCTGGAACAATTCTTTGCCTGCAGTCTAATGAGACCCCGGCAATATTTTCCCTGTGTTTTTCATTCTCAAGAAGATCTTTTACTTCTTACTTTCTCATTAAATTATTGTGCATCAAAATTCTGAACTTTCTTGTCTTTTTTTTCCCCCTATTTTCTGTTTATGTACTGCTCTTGGTGAGTATTAATCCCTGTAGTAAAACATGACAGTGTTTGCTTTCTTTCAACGCCTAAAGTTGGAAGGTGACCAGGTCCTTTAAGCAGGAGCGAACATAATGACTGCCTTCTGCTCAAAAGTAATTTCACGCTGGATAAACATGTTTTGTAACCCTTACAACTAGGTTTGAAATCTCCTCCAGGACAGGTGTGGTTACAGCATGTGTTTGGTACATGTTAGCAAAGAAAGTTAAGCAGACAAGTGACTTTGAAGATCTTCCCTGTGTCTCACTCCTTGCCCGAGGCTCCAATTTAATTATATCCCTATACGTTGGTTTTGTGATATTTTTCATTGTTTAAAAATAGCATGTAACGATCTGTGGGTAGAATTTTCCTTTGAATAGCCAACAGGAATTTTTAACTGCATAGCAAATCTTTGCTGAAATTCTATGAGTTCTTTGAACTTTCCAATTAATACCTCTAAATACCTGGCAGCCCCAGTTAAGATAAATAAAAGAATAATTCTTGAGTCTTCCCTGAAGAACAACACATATCATTCATGCCACATAATATTTTCCATCTTGGGAATTTTAGACCTAAATTTCAGGCTACACAAAGATGATTGTGGATACTGGGCATGTCCAGCACTTCTCTGTTCAACAGCAGTGGTTCCAGGCTGCCCAGTATGTCCTGTAGAGGTGTTTTTCTACTGATGTAATTTGCATACAATTAGCACAGCTATTATGAGGCGTTCACCCCATCCTAAGCTTGCAATGCCAACTGGGATGGGCCAGACATCAGACACTGCTCAGCACTTCTGCTCTTCCCCATGTGAAGCTGCTGTTCCTGTGAATACCAGTAATGCCCTGACAAACTTCCCTCCGCTTGAGCAGGCTCATTCCAGGCAAACCCCATCTCACGCTGCAGAAATTTGTTTGGACAGGACCAAGTATGTGGTAATAACTTCAAAGGTAATAACTTGGAGGTGTGACTTCACTTGTAAAACGAAGTAAAATGAGATGAGGCTACAATGAGGTAGCCAGGCAACACCTCTTTCTTGTCAGGATGTGTCTGAAGGCTTCGTCTTGTTTTCATGCTTCCTTCGTCTCCAATGTGCTGCATGATTGTTCTCAGAGTCGCTAGGACTAGGTATGCAGAGCACTAAAGCAGCCAGATCAGATGTTTTCAAGACACAACGCTATGGTGTTGATCACTACAGAAGTCCGCTTTTCAAGATTTTTGTTTTCATCCCACACAGAACGGTAGAATTACCTATCTTGCACTGGACCTGCAATAGCAGCCAGTTTCTCCTGCTACGGTGAAAGGGTGCAGTCACTCATCCTTCAGTGTGGGTGTTGTCAGCAGACCTGGCTGAAGCTGCTCCGCCTATGTACTTGTTATACTGCAGAAAAGGCACACGTGGCAGCTAGGAGTTAGAGCCTGGACCACAAATAGATCCCTGTGGTTTGTATTCATTGGTCGATGGACTCTGCTGACTTTGCATGGTGCTTGGAGACGTAGCACTCCACAACACCTCTATTTGGTAAAGTGACCTATACAGACTCCTTTGGAGGGCAGGAACTGCAAAATTTGTATTGCTGATTGTCATCTGCCAGCCTGAATTTGCATGTTATGACCAGAGCAAACACCAAAGGACAGGTCTTCCACTACCTTCCATTACTCTGTACTGCTCCAGATCAGCAATCTGCCACTTCCCAAATGCCGAGCAGATTGAACTGGGATTTCGCTTTCATGTAAGTGAAATCACAGATGAACACAATAAAAGAGAAGAGACCTATTTTCACTGGCAGACCCAATGCATCTCAGGTCACACCACATGCAGATATGAGATGGGAGGAAAATGAAGCTTGCTCTTTATCATGATCACAGAATGGTCACGGTTGGAAGAGGCTTTTGGAGATCATCTAGTCCAACCCCCTGCCAAAGCAGGTTCACCCAGAGCAGGTTGGACAGGAATGCATCCAGGAGGGTTTTCAATATCTGCAGAGAAGGAGACTCCTTCTGATAATCTGGAAGCAATGCTGAGATTCTGATGGCTTGTTTGCCACTGCAACACAAAGATCACAAGGAATCATAGAACGGTTTGGGTTGGAAAGGACCTTTAAAGGTCTTCTGATTCACCCCCCTGCAATGAGCAGGGACATCTTCAACTAGATCAGGTCTAACTGTGAGGTGTCCTGTAGTTCCTGGTCAGCCACGGGAAGTCCAGGCTGTTAACACGAGCGACTCAGACTCCCATTCCTTCTTTGCATCAGGGAAACAAGTAATTATCAAGAACAAGGAAGCAACAATAAATGAAATCACAGTGTCTCATGTTGAACTATAGAGGTCACTACAGTCTCCTCTCTCTCGTCTAATTGTGCTCTGAGCATGTGTTTATATCCCAGTACAAGGTAACGCTATTGGTAAATGAGATGCAATCAGAAGTTGATTCATAAAGGTGTTGTAAACACAGCCTGAAGTATATGTCCTCCCCACGCACTAAATTACAGTTCAAGACAGATATCTGTGGGAGTTAAGCCTTTCATGGTTGATTTAAATAGGCAGATTCACTAAATATTTAGTCACTACCAGGGCCTAATGGTTTTTTATGTGTTTCAGACTCACACCACTGGTAAATAGCCTGCAGGTGCAGTGGCTCAACATAACAGAACCAGAAATATGCCCTGCTGAGTGCCAGCTTCCTTCCAGGATTTGATTCTGGAGGAATTAGCAAAGTCACTACTCGCAGTCTACCTTTTATCAGTTTTGCTGTTACGGTATCCGAACTTGAATGTTTCAGGTGTTTGGAATAAAATGCTCTATCAGAGAAACCTGAAGAAAGGAATCTTTTTTTTAATCTCATTCTACCCTTTTGCTTAGAAAATGAATTATAATAAACCATGTCTTGAATCCTGTTGTCACTGGGTTTTGGAATTGGTCAAGGTCAGGTTGGACGGGGCTTTGCGCAACCTGTTCTAGTGAAAGATGTCCCTGCCTGTGGCAGGAGGTTGGACTAGCTGGTGTATAAAACTTCTTTCCAAACCAAACCATTCCATGATTCTATGATCTGTTAAATTTCCTATGTCCTGTATACTACTGGCCATGCCGTGTACAGTCTTTCAGCTAAAATTATTTTCAGTTATTTTCCTCTTTTCCTAAAGGACATGAGAGTAAAAGTGAAAAGCAAACCTGGTCTAGCAAGTGGAATAGAAAACTGGAAAAAGAGACTGTACGACAATTGTTAGATGGGAATATTGGAGAGAGTTCTGGGCTTTGCCAAGCGATTCCTTTGTCACCTGGGGAAAATATTTACTAATGTTTTTATCAGCATGCAAAACACGGCCTTTAATCTCTGTGTAAAAGATGCCTATTTGCAAAAAAGGGAAAAGAGCAATGATGCTCATGCTTCGCTTGTCTTGTTTATTCACTTTGAAAAGCACTTGAGGGCAGGGATTGGCTTTATTCTTTGTTGGCACAGCACTGAACGTGCCTCATCTGCAATTTGAACTGGCTGCACTACCAGAAGCTTAGGACCAAGTCTCTACTGCTCCTGAGACTGTACTACAGTTATTTCTTAGAGGGAACAGGGATTGTTCCTCTTTCTTACTGGGGTGGAAAGGCTGGTGGCTGCAAGGAGGAAGAAGTCTTAGCTGATTGGGATGTCTGGAGTTTAAGTACTGGTGAGTAATGTCAGTGCTGTAGACAGTGCTGAGCATTTATATCTGTACATTTATACGTGTAAATTTATGTTTGGAAAGTACTCTGCTGGGCAGTACCTTGGTGGCATTTGTGGTCATGCTGAGCTCACCATGGAAACCCACAATTCCCTGGCTGGATGCTCATGGGAAAGCCCCACTGAAATCACGTTTAAATAATAGCAGCTAAGATACTATGTTATTTTAAACTTTTCATAGCTTCAAATGGTGGAAACTGCTACTCAGGAGGGTCATTATGGAAACATGTGACACTGTGTAAATTTAGTCTAAAGGTGCTAAAAGGTTCTGCCATAGTGCTTAGTGGGAAGCTTGGTCCTGCCCATGGGATGATATGCCAAGATGGGGATGAAGGGAGGAGGGGAAACCAGAAGGCTGCTGTGTGATGCAACAAAACTTTAATGAGCAAGAAATGCTTATGTTTGCAAAGCGAGATAACACAGAATATGAAAAATCTGTTTCAAGACAATGTCAGAGAATGTTCAACAAGTGTCCTGTTCAGAGGTATTGCTGTCCTCAGCTGGCTTCCTTCAGTCTGTTGTGCAGCTGCTGCTGAAGATACTTGTCATTAGGAGTGATGTCCATATAGGACAGGCTGGTTCTTTAACAGATGCTTTAAAAAAATGGGAAAGCCGGAACAGGCAACAATAGAAACTGAAGGGTAAACAAAAATAGAAGAAAGATCAGAAATGCTAAGTGGCAGTAGCTCCATTGCAGGGCGGCTGGAACGCTCAACCCCCATCCTCATTGCTCTGCGTTTGGACCTTCATGTGCGGCTCTTCTGAGACCTCTCTGCTGCCTCTAGCAGGGTCCACAGCTGCTGCGGAGGAACCGGCTGGACCGGCGATAGGTGTATGGGCTGCAGTACCCGCTGCCAAGCGTGGAGAGGGCTGAACTCCCATATCCATACTGAGACCCATATCCTAGAGAGCCCCCATAGCCATAGAGGCTCCCAGCGCCGTAGAGGCCCCCCAGCGCCAGGTTGCCCCCAAAGGCGGGTGCTCCGGAGGAGCCTACCACAGCTTGCTGGGGGAAGGAGCTGAGGATGGGGCCAGGGAAGGTCACCACGACGGGGGGTGGCTGGATGATGGCCGTGGAGTCAGGGCACTGACGGACACATGGCTCGTTACAGCTGTTAGCGATGGGCTGGGGGCAGGCGACACTGCTGGTGGTGGGGCACAGATCGTAGCAAGACATCTTTCTTTGCAGGGATGAAGGTGATTCTGAAACAGAGAGCACAGATTTGTGTGAAAACAAAGCACAAGATCTACTGGAACAACAGGTCAAGGTTTAGTGCTGGGTTGTTGGGGAACAGGCAAAATGATCCCCTGATGCCTAAGGAAAATTGATGGCGCTGCTCACAAACTTTCCTGTCAATCAGCATCACTCTGATCTTCCCCATCCAGTAATCCCTGCACTTGTCACATCTGCCAAGTCCACTGAAATTGCTGCTTCTTTCTTTTAAAAAAAATCATGCTCGCTCCCTCAGCACCAGAGCGTCAGCAGCACATTTTTTACTAAGACAGCAGCGCTCCTCCCCGGTGGATGTGGGTTGGAAGCCAGGAGCTGCAGGAGCTACACTAGAGCTGACATCCTCGTTACACCGAAGGGGACAGAATCAGGTTTTGGGTTGGGAGAGATGGGATGGAATCAAGCACCTGGCACTCTTTAACCACACATTTCCTCCTCCTTTCCTGCTCCCTGTTTCTTTTCAAGCTCTTTGGGGTAATATGCTTTCAGCTTTTGCCTTTTAGTTCTATGTCCTCTCAATCCCTGTAATCCCTGTGGTAAGATCCCCAAAGCATTTGAGCCTGAGGACGGATACATATATTTGATGTAATAAATACATATACCCTATAAAATATTTCTATCCAAATATTTCTTGGCATAGGAGTGTAATTTCATATAGACTGCAGAGCAAGTTGGTAAAATGTGAGGAGCTGATTTCCTGCAACAGGTTAAAATACAGTTTGCAAACTACCATTTCAGCTAAATGTCTGGTCACAAAGGCTTGTGGCTTAGCACCTTTTCCAGTAAAAAATGGGAAAGATTATTTTGCTCATAAAGGAGCTCTGAATCATAGAGAATCAAATCACTGAACTCAGTGTATCTGAACAGCTAATCTGAATCTGGATTTACAAAGGGACATATGACAAAGACACTGGATCATATCACCACTCATCTCCCCTTATTACTGTCTCTGGTGAAAATAACTTGGGTTTAAAATAAGCAGGATTTAGTTTTTACCTATCCATAAAAACTAAATACAATCTAGGATTATTCTGCAATAAAAATTCCCATGTAGATAATGCTCTTTCTTCAGCTGGGTGATTAAACAGCTCAGGGTATGGCCATGTCTCTCTGCTTCAATCATTAACTGAAATGGTACAGGAGAATTCTGTGTTTTAAAGGTCATGCCATCCTACATTTTCAATCTGCTAACAGTACAAGAAAGCCCAAATATGAATTACAGAGAAATAAATGCCTCAAGCCCTGGTCTTGACTCCATAATCCTACCAGTAACACAACAAAGAAAAATAAAAAGGAGAGAAAAGGAAGAGAATCAAAAAACAGACCTAAAGACTCTAGTGTCATAACAGTGAGTAGGATTTTAAGCTGTGGTGAAAAGACATTCTGGCATTTAGAAAGAAATGAAATGGCATCAGACCTACCTGCTGTAGAGGAGAGTGTGAGGAGAGGGAGATGGAATAGGTCTGTGTACCCGCTCCTTTTATACAGCACCTCGGATTGCCTGGGGGGGCTGAGGCACACACATGAAGTCATAATCACTAACCAGCCCCAAACTGTAACGCATGTAACTTCCCAAAGTGATGAAACTGTTTTTGCTTGCTGTTTGCAAAATCACCCTAAATCTCTGAAGAGCATGATAGGCACATTCCAGCTACCAGTTCTCTTTCATCTTGAAGCCTAATTGACCAGCTTCGTTGCTGGTATCATTCCGCCCCGCTCACTGGCATTGCAGGAGGAATTAAACTGGTTCTATTTACTTAGCACTTCCGTCATTAACTTCCCGTAATGATTTCAATCAGAGCTATAACCTGCTGTCATATACACGTTTGGATTTAAGTGCTTTAGATCAAGGCTGCAATCTAATCTACTCACATTTTGCAACGAAATATTTGGTGAGGTGGAAGGCACCTTCCGATCCCTTTCCCACCCACAGCCACAAAACAGGAGAGAGGTCCCATACCCATGGTAATCACAGATATTGTCTAAAGGGTTTTGATTTAGGAATTCTGAATTTTCCTTGCTGCTTGGCAAGATGAGCAGAAAACAGCATTTGAGTACCTGAGACGGTGTTTAAACCAAAGGTTAAAGTTTTCTCTGAAGGGATATCAGTATTTTTTCCTTATTTTTTGACGTGGAATCTGCCAAGACAGACAGAGATTATCTCGCAGGGTCAGAAATGTGGAATGACTGCAAATACAAACAGATTAATAGTTACTAGCTCTGTGTTGACACTGCAGAGCTCCGAAGGAGGATGTAACACAGGACAGTGGTGAAGCAGGCGCAAATTTCTTAGTTTCTTTTGAAATTATGTCTTTCTGTCCACCACTATCTTCATTTAGTCTGCATTTCCTCTTTGTTTTGGATCTACTCCTTCACTTTACAAAGCAATTGAACCGAAGTTTCACTGGAAGATGTCACAGAAATCATTTTTCAGTGCTTCTTCCCAGATTACTGGGTAAGTGGCAGGAAAAACGATGGAATTATCTGAGGAATCATTATTGCAACAATGGATGTATTTTTTTCTCCTCTTCTTTCTTTCCTGATGTTGTGTCCCAGTCCGATTGTTGGCCCGGGAGGGGTTCTCACACCTGACCAGCAGGACATGACCTGCAGAGTGCGTATTGTTGCAGAGCCCAATTTTCACTGCCAAGAGTTCAAGTGCTTTGTCATTTGAAATTACTCAGCCTTCCCCAATACTTAGTGGGGTGGGACAAGAGTTTCTGCAAGACAATTCATCCTGTCTCAGACGCTTACCTTCCCAGAATTGGTATCACCCTCAAAACATGACAATTTTGCTTTCATTGACTCTGGAGACAGACAAGCTCAACTGAAACACCCAGCTTTTAAACAGGGAAGGTTTGATGACGTGCGTCCCACCCATATTCCCGTATTCTGAAACTCTGTGTAATAAGCAGTGCCTGGTCCAGCCTCAGAAATCATCGTTTGCTGATGAATTGGTTTGTTATTTAATGAACACTGCAACATTTCTACCAGAAGTGATATGTAAATGATGAGGTGCTTTTTTTCCCCTGACTTAGTGATGGCCCTAGGGGATCACAAGAGCAATAATACTCACAAAGGGTGTTCAAATATCTTTTGTGTGTATTTTTAAGCACTTCCCAAACCCTCCTTAGTAGTTTACGCATGAAGTGGCGCGTCATTATTGTAATGTAAGTATGTGGTTAGGTTCAAGCAGCTCAGCATTTTGAAATATATTTATTAAATTGTGCTGCTCAAGTGCACTCTTCCTGTTCCCTTTACCAGCTCATGAGTTCTGACCTTAGGATTTAAGCTGATATTCTTTTACCATCTTTTATCCGATATTTGACTTTCTTTTATATCATCTTTTGAAAGCTTTTCCTAGGACTTTCCAAATGTAATGGTGCATGGTCTACCTTTCTTCTGTGTTTTAAACACACGCTCAGCTTCCTTAAAATATATATATTTAACAAGTTGCCTCTAATCTGGCTAAGAAACTGTTTACCTTTGTTGTGACCGATGAATTTGCATCTAAAACATGAAGAAACCGAATGACTGGGTAGTCTGGGAGACAAGGCATGGGTTTGGATTATTTTAAAAAGTCCTTTGCAATGTACCTTTTGATTTTTCCCCTGAAAAACGGAAGATGGTCATGTCCAAATCCTTATTCGAACTTTGTGTAAGGGTTGCTGATTTCACAAGAAAGACACCATGTTTTCTGCCAATTCTACTTTATCTAGCATAGGTAAGGAAGGATGGAAAGAAAACCTGCACATGAAGCAGATGGCAATTATGATTAACATTTAAGCCACCATCATTATGTCACACAATAAAAGAAGAGGTAAATAAGTGAAGCCAGCATAATTCCTCCTGTCATTCTAATGTGTTTAATGGAACGTTATCAGGAATGAATCTTGCCAATTAAGTGCTAAGATGAAAGAAATATTTGTTTTGTAATGTGCATTTCATGCAGCGTGAGAATTTGAACCAACTAATAAACATAAATATTGAGCAAAACTGTTTCATCATTTTGAGGTGAACCATGGGTGATAAATGTGGGCTGGTGATAATGGGAGTCTCAGGTTCTTCAGGCAGTTTGAGGAAATGTATAAAAAGTCCCTCCTGAAAACCACCTTCTGTTTACTTCTCTTGCCACCTTCTTCCCAGAGCCAGCTGTTTTCTAGACATCAAACTGTTCTTTTTCTGTAAATTTAAGTTAGTCTTCTTTTGTCATTTATGAGGAGGTAATGTTATATGCAGGTTTTAAGGGTGAAGCTGGTGTTTTCCACAATGGATTGTACAGGAGCTGTCTGCTCTCCACTAACTCAAACCTCAGGTTTATAATCTGTTATACAGGTACCAAAACCCCAACTGTAGCCCTACAAATGGCTTTCTTGCCCCACAACAGCCTCAGTCGCAGCCATGGTTAACAGAGGATAAGTCCTCTTCATAATTAATTACTTGGTTTTCCAGTTGTCTGAGGAAGCTTGTGACCTTCTATATTCCCATGTTTCCACTAAGCAATGATTAACCATCACTTGAAAATCATTTTTCTTCCAGGCCTCGTACAAAGTTGAGGAATTACATCTGCAGCAGCAAGTAGATCTTGGTGGGTGGCTACAATTAGGTGGGATGGATCTGGAACTCTGTGTTGCAGAGGATCCAGACTGTTGTGACTTTCCCATTTCCATGAGATCTCAGCTTTTCTTCCTGTTCCAGGGGAATTTGTGCTGTGTTATGCTTACACTTAGCCATGTCTCCAGTTGGCCAACTCATGTTCAACACCAAGAGCTGGAAGGAGCTGACTGCCGTGACCTGAGGGCATTGGCTCAGCCACCATCTGTTGTCACCACCTTACAGCCCAGATGTTCCTTCCTTCAGGACACCATAGCGGTGTCTCTGTTAGCAGCCAGTCTTAAGGGCTCTTTTTGTTACAGGAGCTATTGTTATCATAGTCTTTATCATGGCAGATTTTCTTACAGATTTTCAGGTCCTGGCAGCAAGTAGAACATCCCTTCTGGCTGTTGTTTTGATACTGGATACCACTGTGGAAGCTGTGGCTCTTGCTGGAAGAGCTATTCAATTTACCAGAGACAACTAAATAAAAACACATAAAAGGCGGATTTATAGCTGATTTTTTAGGGAATGAGTGCTGAGAAGAGTGCTGTCTGCACCATACAGTTACAGAGCGTGGACCTGGGCATGCACAGCAGCTCTTGCCTTTCTTTCTTCATATTCTGCCTTCAGTTCCTGGTCAGATGTTCTCTGAACACTGATACATTATTTTAACTGTACTTCTTACTGTAGCAAAATATATAGCCTAAGATCTTTTGGCAGCTGAACCACAGAAAGAAAACTATCTTGTGAGATAAACATCTGCATGAATCAGGAGATAGTTACATGCTTTATGATAATCTAAAAAGATATGCCATGGATGGTGCAGTATTTTTGTTCAGGTTTAGTCTACCTGTATAATATTTACAGAAATTCTATTTATATTTAATAATAGAACTCAAAAAGAACCAAAGGATTCCAAAACTCAGGAACTCAATCAGATATACTGTGAAATTATGCGCATGGTACTTATTGTGATTTTGGAGATGTATCATGTGCACACAGCCCAAATTTTGGAGAGTGAGACAATTAAATAGCATGGATCTAGACTGGTCTGTGCTAGAGAAATCCAGAATCTGAAATCCATTTCATATCAGTCACTGATCTTCCATTAAGAGCTGCGGTGGTAAAATTATTTGTACAATGTTGGATTAGAAGTCTGCAGGGGAATAAGGAAGAGCTTAACTTTTGGAGGGTGAACAGTCACTTGTAGTCCAAAGAATTATCTCACAAACTTATGAAAGGGGGACTCAAATACAGCGATGTGTAGAGAAGGCTGCTCTTCACCTATGGCCAGCATGTTGTGACCGTGTTGTTGCAATTCTGTGGTGAAACAGGCCTAGCAAGGGCTCCTCATGGAGACTTTCACTATGTGGGCAGGGTTTGCACAATATTATTGCAGCCATAAGTACAACAGGCAGCTTTCTCCAGAAAAGTTTGCAAATTCAGAATGGGTGAGAAGCACAAAATCACAACATGGTTATTTTAAATGATGCAACAGAATTTTAATGAGAATGAAAAGAACAAAAATACATTGCAATATCAAGAATGTACATCCAAGATGTCAGTCAAATGCATTTTGAAAGATGTTGTTAAATGTTTCACTGCATTCAGTCACCAGGATGATAAAGCAGAAGATAGCAAGGAACTGAACCCATGAAGACATCAGGAGAGAAGTCAAAGGGAAAAAAGAAGAGGTGCAGAGCATGCAGAAGTCACCGCACTGAACAGGACCAGTGAGTGCTTGCCCAAAGCTGTCACTCATCTGCTCACTGGTGAATCTGCGTTTTGTTTTTTCACTTGGATATTATTCAGTGGATTTTCCTGTTGTGTTTAGCAGGGCCCACAGCTCCCACGGCTGTACCTGTTGGACCAGTAGGAGAAAGGGCTGCAATTGCTAGAGCCATAGCCTCTACCGTAGCCATACAGACCCCTGTAACCCAGGGAGCCGCCATAGCCCCACAGACCCCCATAGCCCAGGGAGGAGCCGTAGCCCCCATAGCCCCACAGGCCCCCGTAGCCCCCGTAGCCGTAGCCCCCATAGCCATAACCCCCATAGCCCCCAAGGACGGGGGCTCCAGAGGATCCCACAACGGAATCCTGGG
Organism: Numenius arquata; assembly: GCF_964106895.1. Classification (NCBI taxonomy): domain Eukaryota; kingdom Metazoa; phylum Chordata; class Aves; order Charadriiformes; family Scolopacidae; genus Numenius; species Numenius arquata. The sequence continues at coordinate 1,330,979 of NC_133602.1, read as the reverse complement.
GGAAAGAGCTGAGGATGGGGCCGGGGAAGGTGACGACGACGGGAGGTGGCTGGATGACGGTGGTGGAGTCAGGGCACTGGCGGACGCAGGGCTCATTGCAGCTGTCAGCGATGGGCTGGGGGCGGTAGACGCCGCAGGCGGTGGGGGAGCACAGGTCGTAACAAGCCATCTCGCAGGGATGGAGGTGAGCTGCAACACACACCAATGAGTTAGCAAAAGACACAAATTCAATGGGAAAAAGAGTTTGAAATTTGGCCACACGGACTAGAATAATGACTTTATCTTTCAGGTCTCGATTGTCCTTCTTTGTCTGCAGTCCTTCCCATGTGACATCTCTCCCTCTTGGAAACCAGCATTGCCCAGATTGTGCTCTGAGCAGTCATCTCTTCTAATGGTCTCATTCTTCATTTCTTATATTTGACTCCCTTTAAAAAGCAGTTATTTGTTCTACCCCACTGTCAAACACTGTAAAAACATTATTCAGCACTTTACTTTGCAAATTACTTCCACTATACTTTGCAGCCAGCCTTACAATATCCGTGTCTAAAAGGTTTGTTTGTTTTATATTAGCAAAACCAAAGCAGTGCAACCTGACAACCAGCACAGCTCACGTGGTAAATTAATGGGTAGCTGGAAGAACAATTCTGGCATCTTGACTTATAACATGCTTCCAGAAGCAACAGCTAAAATCACACTCCCAGTATGCTGAACCTGCTATAAACATGGATTAAATAAGGCATTCCCTGCCCTGAATTGCTTACAAAGTAGCTTGAGAGTCACAGGGTGGGTGAAAAGATTATTTGATTTCCCAGATGGGAAACTGGTGCTCTCAGGTATCTAGGACTTGGTTTCTACTCCAGGTAAGTGTGCTGGGATCTGAGCTTTTCAGAAAGATTTTTGCCATAGGATCTGGTCCACTCTAAAAGAAAACCCATGAAAGGACTAGAAATCAATACCACCTGTGAACAATTTTTTTTCCCACTAGAACCAATAAAATATTAGATTAGAAGAGACTTCTGGAGGTCATCTAGTCCAGCTCCCCACTCAAAGCAAGGACAATGTGAAGGGTAGATTAGAATTTCCTAGCTTCATCTGGTTTACAATACTTCTCTAGACAATACCTCTACATTCTCTCTGGTTAACCTTGTCCCCTCAACAAATACATACATATACATAGAGATATATCAAAAACTTACATGCAAAATCCTTAAGAAATTCCTACTAACTGAACAAGCCTTCTGTTGATGTTTTGGAAGCTGCTTTGATAGCTCAACTTTGCATTAACAGGAAACAATAATTTTTGAAAAACCTAGTTTTACCATTTTAAATCCATAAATATATGGATGTCCAACACCAAATAAGAAAAATAAAATCATGTGAAATAATCCAACATCATTAAGAATTTTGGAATACTTGTGGATTATTCCAACCTTAGTTAAAACTGGCAGAACAGAGATACTCAAAGTTTAGGAAAGAGATCACGTAGAGTGATACTTACCCTGTTCACAGAGGTGAATAAAGCAAGCAAAGTGGAGTGAAGTGGAGTGAAGAGCCCTGAGTTGGGAGAGCTTTTATACAATTCCATAGATCATGGGAATCACCTAAGGTGCAATTTGTGCATGTGCATAATTGGGGCAAACCCAACACTAATATGACACGTAGGTCCTCAAAGTTTTGCTGACTATTTGTTTATTTGTTGGTTCGAAGTCTCGTGAAAGATGATCGGTGGATTTCATCACAGAAGCCTCTTTCATCTCAAATGGTTACCTGTCATATTCATTCCTGTTATCATTCCATTTACATCCTTGGCGTTACAACAAGAATTATATTAACACTCTTCCTCAGCTTCTCCATTATTAACGGCAAAACCCGGCTGCTCACTGCGTGGCTGCGGTCACTTGATGCGCACAGATTTTTTCCATTAAATCCAGGCTGTAAGACACCTGGAGATAAAATGGGGTTCATTAGAGCAACTTGGTGGTCGTCATTTTTATCTTTATCATTTGCACCCTCAGCTACTTAATGTAAGACCAATACTGCAGCCAAAGGAAGGCACAGAAAACATCCTCTGGTCCTTAAATGGTTTTCTCTTGTTTGGTTTTTGCTCCTGAACACAATTCTGGCCTCATCTAATGAATGAATGACTTGGGGAAACACTTCTTGCTCTCTTTGTTGTGCATCCAGCTGTGGATTACCCTTCATGTTCCTTTCTCAAACACTGTCAAGTCCTTTGGACTATTTTAAGTACAAAGCAGAGATAGAACAGCCTTTTAAACCACTCAGATTTTTCTAACGGGTCTCTCTCACTGTATTTCAACCCAATTTGGAATCTAGAGGCAAACTGGTATTTCCTTTTCTGTTCTCAATATCGCAAAGTACTTTCTTTGTCAGGCATTTGTCACCCACATTTTTCAGTCTTCTGTCTCCTGATATGAACCCTTTAGGGATCCATCTTTAGTTCCGTCTTCAGATCAGTAAAATTGAAGACTAGTGAGGAAGGAAATTAAGTGAAATGTGACTGGTGGGAGCTTGCTAAAGTTATCTGGAGATACCCCACGATAGAGACAGAAAAATCATTTACATGAATAAAGGCTGATCACTGGTAGAATTGTAACATCTCAAGAAACTAATCAAATCCTCTGTTTCTGTGGTCTGATGTGCAACTGAGAATGATAAAGATACACCAATTATACAGCTTATGAAATGCAATATTTTATTTAAAAGTGTATACTTCATCAAAAAAATCCTGAAGATGCACAAATCCGCAGTATTCAGCCATGAGCTGATTATACCAAGGACGCAAATACCTTGACTTACATATTTGAATGTGATGTCATTCCATAATTGCTAGGCACCTACATCCAGGCACATACCTTTAATCTAATTGTAAGAATGCGTTCTCAAACCATTAGTGGATAGTTTGCGGCATTTGAAAAGACTTGTTCCCTGGAAGCTTGAAAATACTATTGTCCAAAAAAACTTCTAACCACCTCAAAGGCTGAGAAACCCATCTCATAATTTAGAGATAATGTATGGCATAGAGTCTGCAATATTAAAATAACACATCTGTAAACAAGGGAAGAACCAGCCTTTGTTTTGCGTGGTGTGTTCCATATTCATAATTGTTGCCTGTTTGCAGAAACTTCCAGCTCAGTCCAGTTCTGGACTTATGGCTTGCAGCAACAATAGTGTGTTGCAGGAGGTCATGAATTCCTGGGACTCAAAGCCTGAGATTCAAAGTGCTTCTGTTTGTTACACTACAATTTTTGCACCAGAGGATCCATTTGTACTGAAAAAGCTTAGATTTCCTCAGGTCGATTAAACATTCTTAAATACCATCCTTGGTACTGACAACATCAAACCAATGATATCTGGAAAACATCTCTTTGGGGTCTCCGATCCCTTTGTAGCTTTAGTTAATGTCAGAAACTCATTCCTTGTTTCTCTCTTAAAAGACAAAAGCAGCCCTCAGGAAGATAAAGGCTTCCTTTCCTCTCCGTGAAATTCTTCAGATTTAGCCCTCCACATTTTTGTAAGAGAATATATAAAAATACTGTTTGAGTGACTGATGGATGGAGAAACTAACTCATTTCATATCTGCCTCAAAAGAGTTCCCAACACTCCAAAATTAAGGTTTTCACCATTTTTTTCTGCTCAAGGTTAAATTTCAATTTCCCCATAAGCTCTATTTAGAGTCTGAAGGTCCCTGGAGTTGCTACTGCTCTTTTGAGCTGAATTGTCCCCATTACAGCCAGTGTCAAATACTGCTGGAAAACATCATCAAGGGTGTTGTGTCCCCCAACTGTAGGTGAGGAAGCTAAAACATGCAGAAACCACCCTCCAACATTCCTGCATATCCTGTTGATAGTCTTTAACTTCCATCCTGGCAGGTTGTAACGTGAATTTTATGGACTTAAACAAAAATCCTGTCCATGACAGTAGTATATAATTCTGATAAAACCATGAGACGCTCTCCAGGTGTTAATACAAGAGGAGCTGGTTTAGTAATTTCTGTTGTAATTTCAAGGAAGTGGCTGGAATAACGCCAGGTATTTATTTTCCCCAAGTCGTCACAAGATGAAAGAATTCTCTATAATCTAAAGTAATGTTTAGGTACTTACTACAAACAAATTTGAAAGGACTCATAAACTCCAATAATGAACACAGTGATTTCATCATCTTGACGTTTTACACGTGTTTGAAATCGGGGCTGGCAGCCAGTGTTGATCTTGTACCTCCAGCTGCTCTGATATAAAAGCTCTTCTCTCCCATAGCTCTTCCAAACACTTCCCTTGGCTTCTTGGAGACTTGGGTAAGTCTGATTCTTCTCTATTGCTATCAATGTCTCTCTTTAGTGCTAGTTTAAACTTGATTGATGTCCACTTGGTTGATGACTTGGTTGATGTCCACTATCCATACTTTTGAGTGTATCTGTACTGCCTTGGGACAGAGATGCTCATGCTGGCTCTGGGGTGGCAGATGCACCTATTTGATGTGGGGATCCCTCCGGAGTTCTCAGTGTTGGAAACACTGGACCCTGGAGTGGCTGGATGATGTTCTTAGTCATCTCGTCTTGTTTTAGGTAGTCCTGAGAGGAGCAAGGAGTTGGATTCAATGGTCCTTATGTGTCCCTTCCAACTTGAGATATTCTGTGATTCTGTGACACTTACTTCAATGCATTTAGCCTATTCCAAAATTTGCATATGAGGTTCAACATTTAGTAAGGGCATCACCACTGAAGCCATTCATGCAGCCTGAGATGAACGAGCGATGCACCTGAGAAAGCTCTGTGTCTTGTCCTGGTAGAGCAAAGCTTCGGGCTGTCCTTTTCTTTCTTGCTTTATTTTATTCCTCCTCAGAACCCTGCTAAGGATTTACAGGACATAGTGAGTGAGGAAGGGTAAAATCACCCTTGGAGAAAATAACTAAATTTAGGGAGGAGAATGTAGCCTGAATTCTTGGGTTTACCAAGGAGTACTGGTTTGTCCTGGGACTAATAATTTGAAATGAGTTTTTTGAAAGACATTTTGGACTAAAATGTTATGTATATTGAAATTGTCCAGGCTGTATCCATACAGTGGTTGCAGAGGTGGGAATTGGGATAATAACACCACCATCTGTCATTTATTGTCTTGTCAAATGCCTTTCTGAGTGGCAGTGACAATCCTATAATCTGTTGTTCCTACAACTCTCAGCAAAATTAGTGTGAGTGGGAAGAAGAAGCTACTGTAATTAAATTATATATAAACTACATCTCATAAAAACCTGCTGAACCCAAATCCAAGTTTTCCTATTGACTCATCAAATGCCCTTGGACAAAATCACTTTGCTCTCTCTGGTTTTGCTTCTCAGTTTTCAGTTTAACTTGTAAAAATATATCTAAGTTCTTTGCAGATTATTTGTGAGGGACAACATGCTTTTGGGTGTATAGACATTTTAGAGAATTTTCAAAAATCTGCTTTTTGAAAAATGAGGATTATGATTGGAAAATGGGAATTCAGCTTATTTACTCAAAATCCTGTACTAGACTCATTATTTTAATATAAACTCTTGAATTTTGAAATCTTTGTCTTCTACTTCTAACCATTGGTGTGTGTTGCAGCTCACCTCCATCCCTGCGAGATGGCTTGTTACGACCTGTGCTCCCCCACCGCCTGCGGCGTCTACCGCCCCCAGCCCATCGCTGACAGCTGCAATGAGCCCTGCGTCCGCCAGTGCCCTGACTCCACCACCATCATCCAGCCACCTCCCGTCGTCGTCACCTTCCCCGGCCCCATCCTCAGCTCTTTCCCCCAGGATTCCGTTGTGGGATCCTCTGGAGCCCCCGTCCTTGGGGGCTATGGGGGTTATGGCTATGGGGGCTACGGCTACGGGGGCTACGGGGGCCTGTGGGGCTATGGGGGCTACGGCTCCTCCCTGGGCTATGGGGGTCTGTGGGGCTATGGCGGCTCCCTGGGTTACAGGGGTCTGTATGGCTACGGTAGAGGCTATGGCTCTAGCAATTGCAGCCCTTTCTCCTACTGGTCCAACAGGTACAGCCGTGGGAGCTGTGGGCCCTGCTAAGTCCTACAGAAACATCCCCTGAGTAAGGAATAACCGGCAACTGCAAGATATGATCTTGGTCCACAGCTGTGGTCCCAAAGGAGATGTTGTGAAGTCCTGGTCACTGCCACCCCACTGCAGTGGAGCTGGGAGCACATAGCACATCCTTAATTTCTTCAGCCTTTACTTGTGGTCTTTTGGGCTTTTTTTCCATCTGTGTGTATAATGGGTAGGGTAAAACAAATAATTTAATTTCTTATAAAACGGCATTTCACTGTCCAACTGAAGAAGAATGATTATGGAAAGACTTGGCTGCACGCTGATGCATATTCTTGATATTCTACAATGTTTTTCTGTAAATGTCTATTTCTCATTAAAGTGACTCTACTCTGCATCTAACAACTCAACTCCCAGTCTGAATTTCTTCTGCTATGGATATACAATTTTCCTCACTATAGATGGGGAAAAATATCACCCTTACATAGGATGAGGCTTGGACTTCAAACACACAGCTGAAATGGCAGTGAAATCAGTGCACACATTTGGGAGCAGGACTCTCCCCTCCCCAGCTGGTTACAACAGTAATAACATCATGTTTAGAAAGAAAACAGGCTAAACCTCCATTTCGTAATGAGCCAGTTGAAGGTCTTTGATGATCATAGCAAAAGCAGAGCTGGTGGCTCAGTTGAGTTTGGATTCAGAGCAGATAATGAGGCAAAGGATGGCAGATGACGCCCCCAGGTGGGAAGGATGGTCCTGAGCTGGAAGGGATTTAGGGAGGTGGGGAGAGAGTGGTGAAGGGTATTGGGATGGAGCTGCTGAGAGGGAGAGGGTTGGAGGACCTGCAAGAAGGAAAAGAGCGCCTCAGAGGTGGGTAGACTCTATGTAATGGACCTTTTAGATGAGGAATATGAAGGAAGAGGCTGAAAGTTAGAACTGCTGAAAATGGGGGGTTCTGTTGTGAGAATTTCCCGTGCAAGAGTTGGGAAGCACAACGGTGTTCAGGATGTGTGTATAGGATTGTGACTTTTTCTACCTTTTAAGCTTTCCAGGCACCATAACTCTGCTCTGTCAGTTCCAGCTGTTCTTGCTGGCACAGATGGATCAGCCCATAGGCAGCTGTATGGAGTTTTCTGTCAAAAAAACCATCCAACACCTTAGATTTCATGAAGGGCAACGAAGCTGGTGAGGGGTCTGAAGCACAAGTCTTATGAGGAGAGGCTGAGGGAGCTGGGCTTATTCAGCCTAGAGAAAAGCAGGCTGAGGGGGGACCTTATCGCTCTCTACAACTACCTGAAGGGAGGGTATAGAGAGGTGGGGGTCGGTCACTTCTCCCAAGTCACAGGTAACAGGACTAGAGGAAACGGCCTCAAGTTGTGCCAGGGGAGGTTCAGGTTAGGAAGAATTTTTACACTGAAAGGGTTATCAAGCATTGGAATGGGCTGCCCAGGGAAGTGGTTGAGGCACCATCCCTGGAGGTGTTCCAAAGACAGGTTGACATAGTGCTGGGGAACGTGGTTTAGTGATGTTTTGGGGTTTTTCTTTTGTGTTTGTTTATTTGTTTTTTGTTTTTGGTTGGGTTTTTTGTTTTTCCTTTTTTTTTTTTTTTGTCAGAGTTAGGTTGATGGTTGGACTAGATGATCTTGAAGGTCCCTTCCAACCTAGATGATTCTATGATTATACAGTAAGACCATTACCCAAGCTTCAGATTTAAAAGTTCCATTGTATGGTCCAGAAAACTTTCTTTCAATATTTGACAGAAAACTAGTTCGACTTTCTGCAAAGACTATTACTGAGGACACAATTTAAGTATTTGAGGGAGAACCTGAAGTTCAAGGAGATGAATTAGAGCCTTACCTGGAAGAAATACTTACTGAAGCCTGATGTTTTTAGGAAGGAGTTTAAAATTAGTAATTTACTGTTTCATTTCTCTACCACTACTAATTTGTAACTGGTGGATGTACAACCAAGAAGCCAAATTCCCCAAAAATGTCAAGAATCTTTCCCTAAAAAATGGGGCGGGCAGGACAGTAGTTCCTTCTGCACTGAGGGCTTCACGCTGCTTTTGTCCCTTTGAAAGCCCTGATTTTTTTGAGGCAGGACTTTCATCTACATAGTTCAGACTGTTATTGGCAGCTGCATGGATTAGACTTCTCCTAAAACAAATAACCAGGGTAAAAACATGTGAAAAGAACACCAGAACATGGCAACTTTGATGCAATAAACTTTTAATGAGGAAAAGAATACATTTTCAGAGTCTGCAACAAGTATGAAACTGTTCTCCAGCCAGGGATACATTCAGGTATGGTTGATTATTTGTTTGCTTCCTGAGTCTTAGCTGTTAATTTGAACAAAAAGGAACCATTTTGAGAAGCTTTGTTACAGGTTTTCCCGCAGGCAATATGGAGAGGTGACAGGAGAAGCACTGAGGCAGAAACTGAAAGTAGAAGTTAAGAGGAGAAATTCAAGAGGGGCTGAAAGGGTACGGCTCCCTGGTCTTGGAGAAGAGCAGTGGAGACTCAGACCACTTTAGCCATGAAACCGTCCCAACTCATTTGTTGGTTATACCAAACTTAAGATATTTCTGTAGGATTTAGCAGGGCCCACAGCTCCCACGGCGGTACCTGCTGTACTGGTAGGAGGAAGGGCTGCAAGAGCCAGAGCTATAGGATCTACCAGAGCCATACAGACCCCTGTAACCCAGGGAGCCCCCCCCGAAGCCATACAGACCCCCACAGGCCAGGGAAGAGCCCCCATATCCGTACTGACCCCCGTAGCCCAGGGAGGAACCATAGCCCCCATAACCCCCCAGACCTCCGTAGCCGCCCAGGGAGCCATAGCCGCCCAGGGAGCCATAGCCGCCATAGCCAAGGGAGCCACCAAAGCCCCCGAAGCCACCAAAGCCCCCGGAGCCACCAAGGATGGGGGCTCCAGAGGATCCCACAACGGAACCCTGGGGGAAGGAGCTGAGGATGGGGCCGGGGAAGGTGACGACAGCGGGAGGTGGCTGGATGACGGTGGTGGAGTCAGGGCACTGGCGGACGCAGGGCTCGTTCCCGCTGTCAGCGATGGGCTGGGGGCGGTAGACACCGCCGGCGATGGGGGAGCACAGGTCATAGCAAGACATTTTGCAGGGATGGAAGTCAGTCTGTAAAATGTAGCCATTGCGGTTAAGAGCAAAGAAATATCAAACATTAGGTTATGATGAAGCAGTCTAACAGGGTATCAGTAATAAATCTGAGAAATGAAGATATTTTCTATTACTGTTCTTCCTAATCTGTAACCTGGAGGCAAGTTTTGACTTTAGTATGACAAAGTCATGTGCTTTTCAATTCTGTCTTTGGTATTTCCAGATGAGTTAATTTTATACAATTACAGTACTATTGGTTGATGATTTCTATTTAATAAGTTTGATGTTTCCTGTTTTGAGCTCTGCAGAACTCTGCTAAATGCAGCCATATACAACCATGCATATGAACTGTTCTTTATCTCCTAAAATAGTCAAGGAGTTCTTTGAAGTGCTAAGATGCTACAAGTTTGGACTTCAAAACTGGTTGACATGCCCCTGTTCTGGAGCCTATCTTTACAGGCCCTGGTAACAAATGAGAAAACAAACATTATTTCTAGCAGCAAAAAATCTACAGATCACTGGCAGCCTGGCAGTAACAGAAAAGGACTTGGTCCTAAGTTAAAATCCTGAGTTCTTGACAGCAAGTTGAGTTTAGCAAAGTTCGAGAGAAATCAGACTTACCCAATTCACGAAGACGAGCAAGTTGGGAGAAGTGGATAGAAAGACTTCTTGCAGAGAGCTTTTATACAGCTCTGTCAATTGCCTGGAGGACATTAGGCATCCTGTGCGTGAGTTCATAATTAGGTCCCATCCCCAAATTGTAGGACACGTAATTCCTCAAAGTGCTGAAATTGTTTTTGCTTATTGTTTGTGCATTGCAGGCACTTCAAACCCACACATAGCGTGACATGCACATTCCACCACAGGCCTCTCTATTATCTCCTGGCTTTACATGTGGAATTATTTTTTATTATTCCATTGGTCCCTTTAGCATTAAGGGAGGAAGTAAACTGACTTAATTTATTTAAGGGTCCAACATAATTAGGGTGACTGGAGGACAGTCACTTCTTTTGTCCAGTTACAGGTCTTTAGTGTAGTCAAGGGTGTACCTGGAGACAAGATAGAATTTCTTTTAGGATCTCAAAATGAAGGCTGGAGACAAAAAACAAGGGTAAAAACATTCTTTCCGCAGGCTTAGTTAGCACTTCTACATCCAGCTACTCAATACAAGGCAAACACAATTATCAGGAGCATCTTTTAATGGCTTTTGGATGGTTCTCTACTAGTTGTCTTTCAGTCCCCGGAACAGAAATATTTCAGCTGGCAGCCACAAGTCTATGGAAACTGATTTTTCTGAGTTTTTTCATGAGCTTTGTTTTCCTTTATATTTTATCATGTTTTCTCCTCCTATTGTTACATGTTAGAGAGATGTATCTAAGAACATAGGACTAAGAGAAGCAAGTAAATCAGATGATAAGACCTGGCTACTGAAAGAGATTCTAGCCCTGACACAATGAAGACAGACCCTGTTGTAGCCTGGCTTTTTGGTTTGGTTTGGAGTTTTTTTGGCTAATAGTTCCATTAACATAAGTAGATTTCTGTTTCTGGACCATTGTGCACTTTAATAAAAAATAAGATAGATTTTATTTTTAAAATCAAAAGAAGAAAGGTCCAAAAAGTGTTATAAAACATGAACTAATTGCAAGAAACCCAAATGACCTTAACTTGCCTATTTTAATGTGATAATCCCTGATAATAGTGGGGCGTATGCATCCAGGCATACTTTTTACATAATTATGACACAGTATTTACAAGCTTGTAAGGAGTGTTCTTGAGGTATCTGAAATTCCCTTGGAATGTCCTCGTAAAACTTTGAGATGGCCTATTTCAGTATTGTTGTTCAGGAAATCTCCACACGTATCTCCAGATTTGGAAAAGCTCATAATTTAGAAATAATATGTGGTCTGAAGATAACTACGTTGATGATTATGATAACCCTGATAATGATACAGTATTACAATAATGGCATAAACAAAGAAAGAAACCTCAGCAAAGCCAGCATTTTCTTTTCCCAGCGGATTCCCACCTCATAATTGCTCTTACTGACAGATGCCCTCAATGACGGGATTACCTGCAAGATCAGGTGTAGTTCAGGATTAAGGCCTCCTGCAGAGCAGGCTAGAAATTAAAGGAAACTTCAGGAAAATGTACCCTCCCCAAATTTTGGATCAAACTGAGCTGAAAGTTTGAGTATCCTTGACTACTTATGACTTCTGATGTTCACTGGGAATCTGTCCACTTTTTGATGTCATTTCAATGACACTTTGATGTCTAAAAGGTGCTTTTATCTATTGGATATGCAAGTGAAATAAGAGTCACAGAAATTCTTTAATACCTGTGAATAGTCTTTAAGACAGAAGTCCCAACATTTATATTAAATATAAGTATCTCCCCTTTCAGAACTAAATTCAGCTTGAAGCTGTGGTTTGAGGGTAGATAAAACCTAAGGCCATTTTCAACATCTGCCTCTATGTGTTTGGGAATGCTCACAATATGATTTGATTCAGAGAGTATTGAGAATCCTCCATGGATTCCAATATGAATTGCATCACATCTTGGAAATTAACTGAAACACACAAAAAATATTTCCCACCCTCCTGAGAATTTAACGATAGACTGTTTTTTATCTTTAAGAAGAGAGAAAACTTGTATAAGGGACTTTGAAAGCAACACCTTGCAGGAGGTTATTTCTGATAAATGTCTGGGCATCATTGGCATATGAGCAAAGAAGAAGCAAAAGAAGAATATATAAACAAAAGAGGATTTGTGTATAAGCAGCTTACTACATGGTGCAACTCCAAAGAGAATAGAAAACTGATACTAATTTAATGAATCATGTTTTAGGATGAAAGATGCATTCATTTTGCCTATCACTCCTTTAGATGAAAGAACCTTATGTGAAGTAATGCGCGTGCTATGTTACGTGATAATTGAAATCAAATAATAAACAAAACCAGAAAGCGCAACAATTTCATCACTTTGTGGAGCTATCAATACAAAAAATGTGCTGTGTCAACTAATTAGATCCACATTCACAAAACCAGCTTCTCATCCCTCAGGCAGTCTGAACTGTATAAAAGCTCTCTCTACTCAGGGTTCTTCCATCCTCTTCTCTTCACTCGTTCTTCTCAACGCATCAGGTAAGTCTGAATCTGCTCTTTACAGCTATTGGAATAGGTCTTTGCTCTACAGTTTAATCTGGGATGGTGTCTTTCATTAAGAACTAGTGGGTACAATGTTAGGGGAAAAGGTGAAGCTTAGAAAAATTATTATAAGTTTTAAGACAGCAATTCTCTGCATTCGGAGTTGGCATTGAATTTCAAAGCAAACTGAAAGTTTCTCGACAAGGCAGAAAATTAAGTTTGTTATTAGTTCACTTCCAACAGCTGAAGAAATTCTCTGACTAGCTCAATATGCATTCCTCTTCCCTCTTTGTTTATATGGGCAACTGGAAATTATTTGAAAAGTTTAAATCTTCATGGTTCACAGGGGAAATGCTGAGCTTAGAAGCAGACCTCCCTTTACCTCCAGTTTATTCTATTACAGATCGCTCAAGGGGCTTTTACATTAATTCAAGATAAATGGGCATGAAAACTGCCAGAGATCAGGTGCTGGCTTAGATAGAGGAGGACACAGAGAGGAATTGAGAGGTGTTGAAAAGGCTCTGTAAGAAACTTATTTACCTAAAAGAAAAAGAGGTCTTGGAGGGAATTAAGGAGTTGACAGATGAAGCACTGGGGTTTTCATGTTAATGGGGGCAAGTTTTTTAGGGTGAGACTCTTTCCAAAGATTTCAGAGCCCAGAATCAGGACAGTGTGGTGTTGAGCTAGTTGCAAATATCTCAGTGCCCTGATTCAATGTTTGGAAATGGGGGCAATAATCTTTGCAATTCCCTTGTAATGGTCTCATCAAACAACTTACTGAGTAAAATCTGAATAGACAATGACTTATAATCCCTGTTCTCACAAGGCTCAGCAAAAAGGAGATCAGTGGGAATGAGGAGTTAGAGTCATGAAATCACACATAACAACACACTCCACTCTTGGAGTCCCAGTCCTTGCCGATCCACTGACTCACCACAACATCTGAGCAAACAATTTTGCTGTTCTGCTTCAATTTTCATTTCTAATAGACACGAGTAAATTGGTATACTTCAAAGCACTCCTGTCTGAGGAAATGCAGTGAACTCTATAACACTTTTATGTATGCAAATAATGTTTTGTACTTGGTAAAATCGACTCTTGTAGATCAACCTTAATCCCTGTGAGATGTCTTGCTACGACCTGTGCTCCCCCATCGCCGGTGGTGTCTACCGCCCCCAGCCCATCGCTGACAGCGGGAACGAGCCCTGCGTCCGCCAGTGCCCTGACTCCACCACCATCATCCAGCCACCTCCCGCTGTCGTCACCTTCCCCGGCCCCATCCTCAGCTCCTTCCCCCAGGGTTCCGTTGTGGGATCCTCTGGAGCCCCCATCCTTGGTGGCTCCGGGGGCTTTGGTGGCTTCGGGGGCTTTGGTGGCTCCCTTGGCTATGGCGGCTATGGCTCCCTGGGCGGCTATGGCTCCCTGGGCGGCTACGGAGGTCTGGGGGGTTATGGGGGCTATGGTTCCTCCCTGGGCTACGGGGGTCAGTACGGATATGGGGGCTCTTCCCTGGCCTGTGGGGGTCTGTATGGCTTCGGGGGGGGCTCCCTGGGTTACAGGGGTCTGTATGGCTCTGGTAGATCCTATAGCTCTGGCTCTTGCAGCCCTTCCTCCTACCAGTACAGCAGGTACCGCCGTGGGAGCTGTGGGCCCTGCTAAATCCTATGGAAACATCCCTTGACTAAAGAACAACTGGGAAATGCATGATACAGTCTTGATCCTCAAATGAGCTCCTGAGTAAGGGGCAGAGCTTAAAAGACTTCCACTTAATACAGTGGAGTCAGAATAACTCTATAAATTACACTTTTCATTTCCTTCTTCGTTTGCTTCATCTCCTCTTACTTGCCCCTGGCCATGGCCAAATGTATCTTCTCCATTGCTCCAGAGGACACTTGCTTCTCCCTGAAACTGCCACATCCTGGGAGAAGTCTGAAGAAACACCTCTTCTGAAGCCTGGGGGACAACCTGCCTGCCTCTGTCTGATGTATCTTTCTTCAGTCAATAAAACAAACCTGCATCCAAACCCTGCCTCTGCCTTTTCCCTCCTAAGGCCCAGCGTGGGCTGCAGGGCTCCCTCGCCCTGCCCGTGGTCCCCACCAGCTGCGCCAGGGCAGTCTCTCAGCCCCAGCAGCGCCAGGCCCGGCTGCCTTTGGGGACAGTCCCCAGCCCTGGCCACGCAGTCCTGCTAAACAACCTATCTGCCCAGTATTTCCTTGCTATGAGCTGGAATTATCATTTCCTCTAAACTAATTATTCTCTCTGCCAGACTTTCAGCAGTTAGTCCATTATTTTTTTTCACTAGTTAATTTAGTGCTGGAATTCCTCTGAATTTTACATCTTCCCAGTTGATGTACTAGAAATCATCAAACTGTGTTCAAAGGCAAGGTAAAAAAATGTGGCCTCAAGTTCTGTCAAAGCATATTCTCAAAAGGAACAATAGGAGGAAGGTAAACAATGGGAAACAATTTTTAAGATAGGTATCTGATGAGCCAAGATGAAGGACTGCCTCGTCTTTTTTTGTTAATCACTGCTGTGATAACAGTTGCCTCAGGGAAGTTTTGGCTGAGTATAAGTCATCAGGGTGAAGAGAAAAGAATATGAACTAATGCATTACAGAGGATTTACCTATTACTTCACTGAGGCTCTTTCAAAGAAAATCTCCGTGGATGAATGTACAATTTCTTGGTCTCAACCCTCTGCCACTGTCGTGGATTAGTACGTCTGGTTTTAACAGGCAATTTCAATGCCTCTGCCCAAATGTAACTGGATGTCAGGTGGCTGTGTGCTATAAGTATGAACAAGTTGAAATGAAAATTAGTCCATAGTACTCATGAATCTCGTTTTTATTTTAAGAAAATATTGTTTTATTTTTACAGATTAACAAATACTTATGTTTTGACCAAAAAGAAGCCCTTCAATGAAAGGCTCTCTTCTCTCTGACTGCTTCCTCTTCCCTGTCCCGATACTGCCTGCACTCATGGTCCTGGGCTTTTGGGAAAAGGTCTGGGGGTCTGGGAAGGGACTGGATCTTGCAGACCCCAGCTGAGAGACCAGTTCCTGCCCTGCTAGTGTTTGGGTTGTGGAAAGAGCCCAGGCAACTGAGTTGGAGAAAGGCTTTTGGGCACAAGGAAATGGCTCTCTGTCCCTCCTGCTGTTCTCCGTCCTCACATGGCTTGAGGCAAGGACACTGCTGCCATGAATTCCCAGGAGCTCAGCAACCAACCTCCTGGCTTGTGCCACACCAGCCCTGTGTCTCCTTGGCTCAGGTGCCTCTCCTGTGCTGAGCAAAGCCCTCTTTCCTCCCAACTGCTCCAGGCAAGAGCACTTCCTGGAACAGCTTTGCAAAACACAGATGCCTGGTGTCATTTCCATTTCTCTTCTGCTTGAGGCCAGGATAAACAAGGGCAATGAAGCTGGTAAGGGATCTGGAGCACAAGAAGGTCTGGAGAACTTGTGAGGAGCGGCTGGGGGTGTTCAGCCTGGAGAAAAGGAGGCTGAGGGGGAGACCTTCTCGTGCTCTACAACTCCTTGAAAGGAGAATGTAGCCAGGGGGTGTCGGTCTCTTCTCCCAAGTTACAGGCCATGGCACAAGAGGAAATGGCCTCAAGTTGTGCCGGGGGAGGTTTAGGATGGATATTAGGAAAAATTTTTACACTGAAAGGGTTATAAAGCCTTGGAAGAGGCTGCCCAGGGAAGTGGTTGAGTCACCATCCCTGGACGTATTTGAAAGCTGGGCAGACGTTGTGCTGAGGGACATGGGTTAGTGGTATTTTTTGTCAGTGTTGGGTTGATGGTTGGACTCAATGGTCTGAAAGGTCCCTTCCAACCTGGATAATTCCATGATTCTATGACCCTTACTCTCACGAGCAGCCTCTAAGAGGTACTTCAGAGGAATTCATACATGATCACAGCTGAACCCCTGAGCTCCCACTGCCAACTTTTCCTTCCACTGACTATCTCAATGAGGCAGTGTCAGGCAGGTACCAGCCAGCACCCAATTAAATGTGTATTGTGTCAGAGAGCAAGTGCCTAGCCCAAGATAACAAGATTGGTGAGAGCTATTAGCACGCAGCTAACATGATTACGTAGCTTCTATTTGGGCTGGAAGCCTGTTCAGGGTGAGCTCATGTCTGATTGCAAAATAGTGCATAGAGATACGCTTTCTGTCAGTGTCTAATGTTATATGGGAGTTATAGGAATGGAGGGAGTTTACTACATTGGTCACTCAAGGATCAGTCTCAAAACCTCTAATTATTTGTTTGCATAAATGGCATTAGCACATAATTTTGGAGCACTCTTTTATGTGCTGATAACGTAAAGCTGAGTGGCAATAAACAGAAGGGAATCAGACTTTAAGACTGGAAAAACGAGATGGCTTAACTGATGGGAGGAATGGTAACGGTAGGATCTTCACTAACACAGCGCAAAGCCGTGTACCTGCTGACTACGGAGAAAAGATCCGGTGTAACACGGGCTATAATCAGAAAGAAGTGACAGAGGAGGAAAAATTCTCTGAGTAGCACCAAACAGGGGTGATACTAAGGTATCGGGAGACTGCATTCTCTTGGGTGAATCCATTGTAAATACAGACTATTAAAAAGTGGTGGTAATATAAGCAGAACCTGTGAAAACAAGGTGAACAGCACACCCAATCTCCCTTTTCCTCCCAACAAAAGAGAAGGTGAATCCAAGAAATCTGAATGGCACTAATCTCAAGTGAATCACTTTCACACATATCACAGTAAGTGGTAAAATAATATTGTGGGATGGGTCATCTTGAGTAAAACTAAGAAAAAGATCATCTGTCATTGCTTCTGACGCCAGGGAGTAAAAAAATCCCTGAAGATGATAACGGTAGCAGTTTTTGTAGAAGTAGAAAGTTTTAGAGAGAGAGAGGACAGCATCATTCCTCTTCTAGAAGACTGTGAACAGTAGCTGAGATACTAAACACTAATGTATGAATATTATGGCCAAAAAATATTCCTGTACAAATAGTTATATTTAAGTATGCACACATTTAGTGAAGAGACATCTATAGTCAATTCACTTGCTCCCACTTTATTGCTACACTTCTACAGCTGAATCATTCCTCTCCCCAATTAGATAAAAGAAGATTTTCCCTGAGCTGAGCATCATTCATCTGGACCTGGAAAAGGAAAAATGAGGGATCACCTCTTCTCCCCAAGGTATGGAAAGACATAGGACATTGCCTGGAGAAATATGAAGAGACCAGCATTTGCCCTCTAACGGTTTGCGGTCAACAAACTTCGGAAAAAGAAGAGAAAGACAAAAAACATAGATGCAGGAAACTTTATTGTGCCCAGAGGGGCAGGAAAGATTGTCAGACAGACGGTGGGCAAGACCCAGAGATGCTGGATGCCACATGTTGTGACAGGCAGAGGGATCTTCTGCAGAGCATGGCTTCTTGCTCCACATGACACCTTGGTGCAGCATTCCACATCCCGAGGACTCGGCCCATCAGCCCCACACAGCCTTTTGGGTCCAGCTCCTACCCTATCCCAGAGCTGGAAGGAGAGGGCAAGGGAAGAGAGCAGAGGGCAGGAGAAGAGGGCAGGAAAGGGACAAGGGTGTGTGGCACTGCCAACTGCCCAGGCCTTGGCTGGGACTGCTCAGCACTACTGAGTGCCCCGTGCCCGCACACTCAGCCCTGCATGGGTGCTGGCAGTTGCTCTGGGGTCAGCGCCTGTGTGTGGTGTGGGTCTAGCAGGGCCCACAGGTGTCCCAGAGCTTCTTGGTGTAGCGGGGCAAGACACAAGGGCTGCAGGCAGGAGCAGCGTAGGCTCTGCCAAAGGTGCAGAGGCCCCCCGAGCCCTGGGTGGCACCGGCCCCGTAGAGGCCCCCCAGCCCCAGGTTGCCCCCAAAGGCGGGTGCTCCGGAGGAGCCCACCACGGCTTGCTGGGGGAAGGAGCTGAGGATGGGGCCGGGGAAGGTCACCACGACGGGGGGTGGCTGGATGAAGGCCGTGGAGTCGGGGCACTGGCGGGCGCACAGCTCGTTGCAGCTCTCAGCGATGGGCTGAGGGACGGCCACGCTGGTCTTTGGTGGGCACAGGTCGTAGCAAGACATCTTTGTGTGAGAGAGCTGAGCCTGAAAGACAAGGACACAAGGAATGGTGTCATGAGCATGGAGGAGGTGCCCCAGCTGAGCAGCGTCCTGTTCCCAGAGCTGCCCTGGAGCTGGAGGGGCCAGAGCCACAGCCTTGCATGTACTGTTCACTGCTTGCCCTTTGCCCAGCCAGCCCTACGCAGTGCCCTGCTCTCTACACCCCTCCCCTTGCCCTTTCTCTACACACAGAGGCCACACAAGCCGTCCCCAAGAGCCTGTGCAGAGCCTGACTCTCGGTGCCACGGCCACGGGGCTCCTTCCTCCTCCCGCTGTGCATCAGCCTGCGCTGGCCATCCATGGCTGTTGCCAGCACGGCCACTGCTGTCAGAGCTCTCCTGGCCAAGGAGGCCCTACGCTGGCCCCTGCCACAGGAGGCACAGACCCACAGGCACCCACCTACCCTTTTCCTGAGCAGAGCGAGGCAGGAGCAGTGGATGTCAGTGCTCAGCGAGGCCACTGCTTTTATGCTGGTCCAGCGAGCGTGGGGAGGAGCTGGCCACGCTGGGGGCACGTGGCCCACGCCAGCCGAGCCCCTGCCTCCTCCCTGGGTCACACGGGGCTCTTTTGTTGATGCTGTTTCCGCAGCAGCTCCAACCTGCTCTATCAGCCCCTGCAATTACCCTGCTCGGGCGCTTGCCAGCTGCCACCTCATGGGCCAAATGAGCCCCACTCTCTTCTCATTTTCTGGCTGTGTAAGAGGACACGCAGCATGATGAATGCTGACTGCAAGTGTCCTGCGTGCCATAGCTCTTTGCCACGGGCCCTGTCTCGGGGCTGATCCAGACATTCTTTGCAGAGCCATAGTGAAGTCCAGAATCATGGCACTGACCAAGAACTTGGCCTTGCCAAGGCCTCCCACATGCCATTGCCCACATGACATACGTTGTGTGGCTATTATCTGATGAGGGGCTAGATTAGGAAATGCCGATCAAGGGCACTCCTCTTGGGCACTGCCTGCTCAGCACGATGCATCACTCACTAGTCCAACAGAGCTGGCTTCCATGCGCCTGCAGGCGTTGGCCATCAATCTCTGCAAGTCTGGGGGAAAGAGACTCCTCCTTTTTCCCGAGGTGCATGGTGCCAGGAGCAGAGAGCCCAAACAGGGCACACATGGCAGAGCCTAATGTGATAACTTGCAAGAGTCCCAAGAGACCCATTTCTGGGGCATGATGCTAGACAGGGGCTTCTATTCAGGTGTTTATGGAGTGGGAGCTCAGTCTGGTGGCATGACAACAGCACCCCCAGCAGGGAGATGACCACTCTCATTTAACGCACAAAGAAGAAAGGGGAGGAAAGGGTGGGAAGCAGGATGTGCTGGTCTGCGGAGGGGATGCTGACTCAAGGAAGGGCAGGAGAAGGACAGTCCCATCTTCCTCAGCAGGAGGGAGTGTCACCTCTGCAGATTGGCCCAGGTAGTGCTGAGCAAGGGCTGGGACAGTATAAAAGCTCTGCCTCTGCCAGGCTCTCCCAACCACTGCTCTGGCTGCCTTCTCCTAGAGGAACAGGGTAAGTCTGTGAGCACTTCTCCTTTCCGTTTTCTCCAGCACCAGCTCCTCTGCCTTGGGCGCTTTTCTCTGCTGATCTCTTACCATCTCTGCCCTCTTGCAGAGCACCATCTGATCCCGCACAAAGATGTCTTGCTATGACCTGTGCCCACCAAAGACCAGCGTGGCTGTCCCTCAGCCCATCGCTGAGAGCTGCAACGACCTGTGCACCCGCCAGTGCCCCGACTCCACGGCCTTCATCCAGCCACCTCCCGTCGTGGTGACCTTCCCCGGCCCCATCCTCAGCTCCTTCCCCCAGCAAGCCGTGGTGGGCTCCTCCGGAGCACCCGCCTTTGGGGGCAACCTGGGGCTGGGGGGCCTCTACGGGGCCGGTGCCACCCAGGGCTCGGGGGGCCTCTGCACCTTTGGCAGAGCCTACGCTGCTCCTGCCTGCAGCCCTTGTGTCTTGCCCCGCTACACCAAGAAGCTCTGGGACACCTGTGGGCCCTGCTAGACCCACACCACACACAGGCGCTGACCCCCAGACCAACCAACAACGCCACCAGCACTCATGTAGGGCTGAGTGTGTGGGCACAGGGCACTCAGTAGTGCTGAGCAGTCCCAGCCAAAGCCTGGGCAGTTGGCAGTGCCACACACCCTTGTCCCTTTCCTGCCCTCTTCTCCTGACCTCTGCTCTCCTCCCCTGCCCTCTCCTCCCAGCTCTGGGACAGGATAGGAGCTGGACCCAAAAGGCTGTGTGGGGCTGACGGCCGAGTTCTCGGGATCTGGAATGTTGCACCAAGGTGTCATGTGGAGCAAAAAGCCATGCTCTGGAGAAGATCCCTCTGACTCTTGGAACACGTGGCATCCATTGTCTCTGGGTCTTGCCCACGATCTCTCTGACAATCTTTCCTGCCCCTCTGGGCACAATAAAAGTTTCCTGCATGCAAGCCATGTCTACTTCCCTCCTTGACCAAAATTGGGAAGACCCTAGGGGCTGTGGGCTCGGAGCTGTGGGAGAAGAAATGCTTGTCCTGAGATTACCAGGCTGGGTGAGGTTTGGCAGTTTAGGAAGAGGGCACATGCAGGCAGGGGAAAGTAAGCATTTTGGTGGGCTTTGCAGGAAAGGGCAGAAGGCAGGAGAGGGCCTTGCAGTGCTTCCTTGCCTGGCCTCAGCCCAGGAGCAGCACCAGCTCTGCCAGGTTCCACTGCTCTGCAGAAGCACATTAGCATCTCTGAGCATCCACACAAAGGAGGCTGGACCAGATCCAGGTTTCAAACCAGTGATTGGGAAATGGCTGTGGATTGATGGAGAGCTGCTTGTCCGGAAAGGCCCTGAGAGTTGTGGGGAACGTGAAGGTGAACATGAGCTTACAAGGTGGATTGTGGCCAAGGCATCCAGTGGTCTGCTGAGCTGCATGGGGAGGAGTTTCTTGTCTCCACTCAGCACTGGCCAGGCCACCCCTGCGGTGCTGTGTCCAGTGCTGGGCTCCCCGGTACAGGTGAGATGTGGGGCTACTGGAGAGAGTGCAGCAAAGGGCCACACAGATGATGAAGGCGCATGAAGTCTGTCTTCTGTTGGGAGAGCCTGAGAGAGATGGGACCATTGCTCTTGTTGCTGAGGAGGCTCTGGGGTCTTATCAATGTGCACACATGACTGAAGGGAAGGCATTAAAATATGGAACCAGGCTCTTTCCTGAGGTGTGCAGTGCCAGGACAAGAGGCAGTGGGCACCATCTGAAATAGAGGGACCTCCACCTCAACACCCCAAAGCACTTCTTTCACTGTGAGGGTGATCGAGCAGTGGCACAGATTGCTCTGGGAGGTTGTGGAGTCTTCATCCTTGGAGACATGCAAAGGTTGCCTGGACGTGGTGATGGGCAGCTGGCTTTGGGTGACACTGCTTGAGTTGGCAGTGTGATGAGATGCCCTGAAAAGGCTGCTGCCACAATAATTAAGCTTTGATTGCTGTGATTCTGTGTCTTCTGCATAGAACTGAGGAGCGTTGAGTGTGTTGGTCTTTGCTGGGTGTGAAAAGGGGAAGTGGAAGTAGAATGGGATGTGGAACTTTAAGCAAAATGTGAAGGAAAAGATGAAAGGGGTGAAATAAGGGTAAAGGAGAGTGGAACCAGAACGGTTAGGCAAAGGCAAATTAGGAGAAGAATAGGGAGGGAAGATGAAGGGGAAGGAGGAGAAAACAAAAGTTAAGTGTAAGGAGCACAGGGATGAAAGAGAAGGTGAATGAGAAGAGGAAGAATAGGGAGAAGAAGGAGGAGTGATGAAGAGATGAAGAAGAGGAAAGGGAAGGTAATTGAAATAGGTAAGAAGGGAAAGGATCTTTTTTTCACAGGGCATGGGCAGAGACATGGAGAAACAGAGAGGGTGGAGATGTGCCAGGAATTGCTCCTGTCTGGCTCCTGATTCGGAGAATGAATGGTTAAACATCATTAGTGTAGATTTAGTACAGCTTGACAAAAAAACAGAGCTCGGAGCCCAGCATTCCAAGATAAGGAACTGGCCTTGTGTTGTAAGCACAATGTATAACATAGTAGGAACAGCCTGCACGCTAAGGAGGAACCCGATTGTCTGGGTGAAGTATCCATCTGGTTGGGACCAGTTCTGCAGTTTGGGGTCCAGCCAGGTCAGCATTCTAAACCAAAGGTGCAGAATGAAGATGAAGAAGACTATGAGCCTTTCTCCAGAAGACCCCGACCCACGACCACCGGACAACAGTACGCAGACAACAAGGGGAGGAGACTTATGTTAATGAGTTCCTAGAAATAATTAGAATAGTAACGCCTTTTCTAAGAATTGATTATAATAACCCAGCCCATATTAATGAATATGTACGCTTTTTATTATAAATAGACGCTTGTTTTACAACATGGTTTGCAAGTTTGGAGGAGTGAACCCCCTTGCACCTGGCACCGCAATAAACATGACTGCTTTATAACTCTTCGGGAGTTGTAGAGTCTGTTTCTGCACCTCACTTCCAGCCCCTGGAACAGGCCGTCTCATGCATAGAGGGGCTGGCTGTTCTGCAAACACCCCAGGGCTGAATATCCTGCAGGAGGGGAGCAGCCTGCATTCAGGCAGGATCCTTGGAGCTCAGCTGAAGGAGCATGGGTGGCCAGAGCTGGCAGGACAGGGGGCTGTCCCAAAAGGCAGCCAGGCCTGGCTCTCCTGGGGCTGAGAGACTGCACTGGCGTGGCTGGCGGGGACCACAGGCAGGGCAAGGGAGCCCTGCGGGGCCTTAGAACGGAAAAGGCAGAGGCAGAGGTTGGATGCAGGCTTGTTTTATTGACTGGAGAAAGACACATGAGGCAGAGGCAGGCAGGTTGACCCCACAGGCTTCAGAAGAGGTGTTTCTTCAGGCTCCTGCCAGACGGTGGCAGTTGCAGAGACAAGCAAGTGCCCTGTGGGATGAAGGGGGAGTTGCACATCGGGACACAGGCTGGAAGAAAGCCAAGAAGTGTCATGTACATAGCAGGAGGAGGGGATAAATATGAGGAGGTGTGAGGCTGAGTTGTCCTGTAGGCTGTGGGTCTAGCAGGGCCCACAGGTGTCCCAGAGCTTCTTGGTGTAGCGGGGCAAGACACAAGGGTTGCAGGCAGGAGCAGCGTAGGCTCTGCCAAAGGTGCAGAGGCCCCCCGAGCCCTGGGTGGCACCGGCCCCGTAGATGCCCCCCAGCCCCAGGTTGCCCCCAAAGGCGGGTGCTCCGGAGGAGCCCACCACGGCTTGCTGGGGGAAGGAGCTGAGGATGGGGCCGGGGAAGGTCACCACGACGGGGGGTGGCTGGATGAAGGCCGTGGAGTCGGGGCACTGGCGGGTGCACAGATCGTTGCAGCTCTCAGCGATGGGCTGAGGGACGGCCACGCTGGTCTTTGGTGGGCACAGGTCGTAGCAAGACATCTTTGTGTGAGAGAGCTGAGCCTGAAAGACAAAGACACAAGGAGCACTGTTATGACTGAGGAGGTGATGCCGAACTAGAGCAGTGCCCTGCTCCCAGAGCTGCCCTGGATCTGCAGGGGTCAGAGCCACTGGCTTTCCTGTACTGCCCACTGCTTGCCCTTTGCCCAGCCAGCCCTTCTTAGTGCCCTGCTCTCCACACCCCTCCGCTTGCCCTTTCTCTACACACAGAGGCCACACAAGCCGTCCCCAAGAGCCTGTGCAGGGCCTGGCGATGAATGCCACGGCCACGGGGCTCCTTCCTCTTCCTGACACAGCTCATCCCGCCCTGTCTGTCCAAGGCTGCTCCAGCATGGACGCCGCTGTCAGACCTCTCCTGGCCAGGGAGGACCCAAGCTGGCCCCTGCCACAGGAGGCACAGACCCACAGGCACCCACCTACCCTTTTCCTGAGCAGAGCGAGGCAGGAGCAGTGGATGTCAGTGCTCAGCAAGGCCACTGCTTTTATGCTGGTCCAGCGAGCGTGGGGAGGAGCTGGCCACGCTGGGGGCACGTGGCCCACGCCAGCCGAGCCCCTGCCTCCTCCCTGGGTCACATGGGGCTCTTTTGCTGATGCTGTTTCCTCAGCAGCCCCAACCCGCTCTATCAACCCCTGCAATTACCCTGCTCGGGCGCTTGCCAGCTGCCACCTCATGGGCCAAATGAGCCCCACTCTCTTCTCATTTTCTGGCTGTGTAAGAGGGCACGCAGAGTGACAACAGATGATTGCACGCACCCTGCATGCCATAGCTCTTCGCCAAGGGCTTGGTGTTGGGCTGGACCCAGTCCTTCTTTGCAGAGATACAGGGAAGTCCGGGGTCGGTGTGCTGGCCAAGAAAATGGCCTTACATGGGCCTCCCACATGCCATTGCCCACAAGACATTATGTTGTGTGGCTATTATCTGATGAGGCACGAGCTTAGGAAATGCCAAATCAAAGGCACTCCTCTCGGGCACTGCCTGCTCAGCACAATGTATCACATACCAGTCCAACAGAGCTGGCTTCCATGCGCCTGCAGGCGTTGGCCATCAATCTCTGCAAGTCTGGAGGAAATAGCCGCCTTGTGCTCTTCCCCGAGGTACATGGTACAAGGAGCACAGAGCTCCATCTGGGGAGACGTGGCACAATCTCGTGCCCAGCTCTTGCAAATGTCTCAGGAACCCCACTGCTGGGGGACGGTGCTGGGCAGGGGCTCATCCTGTGTTACTGGGGACATGAAAGCTTTGTCTGGTGGCACGAACGGAGCTGTCCCAGACTGGGCTGGCCCTGCTGTCTCTCAGGACTCTCCTGACTGCAGGCACAGGGAAGAGGTGTCTCTGCGGGGCAAAGCACAAGGCAGGCAGCGATGAGCTGCAGAATTAGGGCTCTCTCCTGTTGTGCACACCCCCAACAGGGAGATGCCCACTCTCATTTAGCCCACAAAGGGGAAAGGGGAGAAAAAGCTGGGAAGCGGGATGTGCTGGTCTGGGGAGGGGATGCTGACTCAGGGAGGGGCAGGAGAAGGACAGCCCCATCTTCCTCAGCAGGAGGGAGTGTCACCTCTGCAGATTGGCCCAGGTGGTGCTGAGCAAGGGCTGGGACAGTATAAAAGCTCTGCCTCTGCCAGGCTCTCCCAACCACTGCTCTGGCTGCCTTCTCCTTGAGGAACAGGGTAAGTCTGCATGAGCACCTCCTGCGTACCCTTTTCTTCAGCCCCAGCTCCTCCGCCTCACGTGCTCCCCTCTGCTGCCTTCTAACAATCTCTGCCCTCTTGCAGAGCACCATCTGATCCCGCACAAAGATGTCTTGCTACGACCTGTGCCCACCAAAGACCAGCGTGGCCGTCCCTCAGCCCATCGCTGAGAGCTGCAACGACCTGTGCACCCGCCAGTGCCCCGACTCCACGGCCTTCATCCAGCCACCTCCCGTCGTGGTGACCTTCCCCGGCCCCATCCTCAGCTCCTTCCCCCAGCAAGCCGTGGTGGGCTCCTCCGGAGCACCTGCCTTTGGGGGCAACCTGGGGCTGGGGGGCCTCTACGGGGCCGGTGCCACCCAGGGCTCGGGGGGCCTCTGCACCTTTGGCAGAGCCTACGCTGCTCCTGCCTGCAGCCCTTGTGTCTTGCCCCGCTACACCAAGAAGCTCTGGGACACCTGTGGGCCCTGCTAGACCCACACCCACACGTCCCACAGCACAACTCAGCCTCACGCCTCCTCATCTTTATCCTTTCCTCTTACTCTCTACATGACATGTATTTGCTTTCTTCTGGCCCGTGCCCAGATGTGCAACTCCACCATCATCCCACAGGGCACTTGCTTGTCTATGCAACTGCCACCGCCTGGCAGAAGCGTGAAGGAACACCTGTCTTGAAGCCTGGGGGTTCAACCTGCCTGCCTCTGCCTCATGTGTCTTTCTCCAGTCAATAAAACAAGCCTGCATCCAACTCCTGCCTCTGCCTTTTCTCTCTCAAGGCCCCGCAGGGGCTGCAGGGCTCCCTCGCCCTGCCTGTGGTCCCCGCCAGGCATGCCAGTTCAGTCTCTCAGCCTCAGGAGAGCCAGGCCCAGCTGACTTTGGGGACAGCCCCCAGCCCTGCCAGCTCTGGCCACCCATGCTCCTTCAGCTGAGCTCCAGGGGTCCTGCCTGAATGCAGGCTCCTCCCCTTCTGCAGGATATTCAGCCCTGGAGTGTTTGCAGACCATCCAACCCTGCTATGCATGAGATGGCCAGCTCCAGGGCTGGGAGGCAGACAGGATCAATTCCTGCCAGATCTCTGTCCCCTCTGTTTCTCCATGTCTCTGCCCATGCCCTGTGAAAAAACAGATCCTTTCCCTTTTTCCCTATTCTGTTTAACTTTCTTTCCTCTTCTTCATCTCTTCTTCACTCCTTCTTCTCCCTATTCTTCTTCTCCTTCTCATTCCCCTTCTCTTTCCTCCCTATGCTCCTTGCCCTAAATTTTTATCTTCTCCTTCCCCTTCATCTTCCCTCCCTATTCTTCTCCTACTTTGCCTTTTTGTAATCCTTCTGGTTCCACTCTCCTTTATCCTTATTTCATCCCTTGCATCTTCTCCTTCACCTCCTGCCTAAAGTTCTGCATCCCGTTGTACTTCCACATCCCCTTTTCACACCCCACAAAGACCAATACACTCAATGCTCCTCAGTTCTATGCAGAAGACACAGAATCACAACATTCAGAGATTAATTATTGTGGCAGCAGCCTTTGCAGGGCATCTTGTCACACTGCCAACTAAAGAAGCATCACCCAGAGCCAGCTGCCCAGCAAAACATCCAGGCAACTTGTATATATCTTCAAGGACTGAGACTCCACAACCTCCCAGAGCAACCTGTGCCATTGCTCGATCACCCTCAAAGTGAAAACATGCTTCGGAATGTTGAGGTGGAGACTCATGTACTTCAGGTGGTGCCCACTGCCTCTTATCCTGGCACTAGACACCTCTGAAAAGAGCTTAGCTCCATCTTCTTAACACCTACCTTTCAGTCACGTGTGCACCTTGTTGAGACCACATAGCCTCCTCAGCAACAAGAGAAATGTTCCCAGCTCTTTGCGGTCTACCAAGAGAAGATATGATCACTGTCCTTTCATTGTCTGTGTGGCCCTTTGCTGCACTCTCTCCAATAGCCTCACATCTCTCCTGCGCTGTTGAGTCCAGTGCTGGACACAGGAACACTGGGGTAGTCTGGCCAGTGGGAAGGAGAGGGAAGGGCTCCCCTCCCTTGACCTCCCAGCCAAACTCCTCTCCATGCAACTCAGCACACCACTGGCCGCCTTGGCCACAAGCCACCTTGCCAGCTTATGCTCAACTTGGCAACCCCAAGAACATCCAGGGCCCTTTCCTGATACGCAGCTCTCCAGCAATCCACTGCTATTTTCCAAGCCCTGGCTTGAACATTGGCTCTTGTCCAGCCTCCTCCATGCAGAAACCCAGAGATGATGCCGTGCTTCTGCAGAGAAGGGGGACCTGGCAGAGCTCGTGCCACTCCTGGGCTGAGAAGGCCAGGCGAGGAAGCACTGCCAGCCCCTCTCCTGTCTTTTGCCCTTTCCCCACCTCCTGAAAGCCCCAATAAAAGGCTTCCTCTTCCTTGCCTACTGCCTGCATCCACCCTCTCCCAAAACCGCCAACCCTAACCCAGCCTGGGAATCTCAGGACCAGAATATTTACCCCCTCCCACAGTTTCCAGCCCCCACTCCCTGTACCTATACAACATGGGAAAAGGAGGGAAGGAGACATGACTTGCATGCAGGAAACCTT
Source organism: Numenius arquata (assembly GCF_964106895.1). Taxonomy (NCBI): domain Eukaryota; kingdom Metazoa; phylum Chordata; class Aves; order Charadriiformes; family Scolopacidae; genus Numenius; species Numenius arquata. The sequence goes on along the minus strand of NC_133602.1, from coordinate 1,302,862 downwards.
TATTGTGCCCAGAGGAGCAGCTGAGATTTTCAGAGAGACCATGGGCAAGACCAAGAGATGCTGGATGCCACATGTTGTGACAGGCAGAGGGATTTTCTGCAGAGCATGGCTTCTTGCTCCACATGTCCCCTTGGTGCAGCATTCCACATCCCAAGGCTTTGTCCCATCAGCCCCACACAGCCTTTTGGGTCCAGTTCTTCCCCCAACCTAGAGCTGGGAGGAGAGCAGAGGTCAGGAGCAGAGGGCAGGGAAGGGCCAAGAGTGTGTGACACAGACAGAGGCCAAATCCTTGGATGGCGCTTCTCAGCACTACTGAGTGCCTTGTGCCCGCAAAGTCATGGGTGCTGGTGGCGTCGGTGGCTGGTCTGGGGTGAGTGCCTGTGTGGGACGTGTGGGTCTAGCAGGGCCCACAGGTGTCCCAGAGCTTCTTGGTGTAGCGGGGCAAGACACAAGGGCTGCAGGCAGGAGCAGCGTAGGCTCTGCCAAAGGTGCAGAGGCCCCCCGAGCCCTGGGTGGCACCGGCCTCATAGAGGCCCCCCAGCCCCAGGTTGCCCCCAAAGGCGGGTGCTCCGGAGGAGCCCACCACGGCTTGCTGGGGGAAGGAGCTGAGGATGGGGCCGGGGAAGGTCACCACAACAGGGGGTGGCTGGATGAAGGCCGTGGAGTCGGGGCACTGGCGGGTGCACAGGTCGTTGCAGCTCTCAGCGATGGGCTGAGGGACGGCCACGCTGGTCTTTGGTGGGCACAGGTCGTAGCAAGACATCTTTGTGTGAGAGAGCTGAGCCTGAAAGACAAGGACACAAGGAATGGTGTCATGAGCATGGAGGAGGTGCCCCAGCTGAGCAGCGTCCTGTTCCCAGAGCTGCCCTGGAGCTGGAGGGGCCAGAGCCACAGCCTTGCATGTACTGTTCACTGCTTGCCCTTTGCCCAGCCAGCCCTACTCAGTGCCCTGCTCTCTACACCCCTCCCCTTGCCCTTTCTCTACACACAGAGGCCACACAAGCCATCCCCAAGAGCCTGTGCAGAGCCTGACTCTCGGTGCCACGGCCACGGGGCTCCTTCCTCCTCCCGCTGTGGATCAGCCTGCGCGGACCGTCCAAGGCTGCTGCCAGCATGGCCACTGCTGTCAGAGCTCTCCTGGCCAAGGAGGCCCTGTGCCGGTCCCTGCCACAGGAGGCACAGACCCACAGGCACCCACCTACCTTTTTCCTGAGCAGAGCGAGGCAGGAGCAGTGGATGTCAGTGCTCAGCGAGGCCACTGCTTTTATGCTGGTCCAGCGAGCGTGGGGAGGAGCTGGCCACACTGGGGGCACGTGGCCCACGTCAGCCGAGCCCCTGCCTCCTCCCTGGGTCACACGGGGCTCTTTTGCTGATGCTGTTTCCTCAGCAGCCCCAACCCGCTCTATCAGCCCCTGCAATTACCCTGCTTGCCAACTGCCACCTCATGGGCCAAATGAGCCCCACTCTCTTCTCATTTTCTGGCTGTGTAAGAGGGCACGCAGTGTGACAAAGGCTGACTGCAAGCGTCCTGCGTGCCATAGCTCTTCGCCAAGGGCTTTGCTGTTGGGCTGGACCCAGTCCTTCTTTTGAGAGATACAGGGAAGTCCGGGGTCGGTGTGCTGGCCAAGAAGGTGGCCTTACAAAGGCCTCCCTATTGACTTTATGTTGTGTGGCTATTATCTGATGAGGCACGAGCTTAGGAAATGCCAAATCAAAGGCACTCCTCTCGGGCACTGCCTGCTCAGCACGATGCATCACATACCAGTCCAACAGAGCTGGCTTCCATGCGCCTGCAGGCGTTGGCCATCAATCTCTGCAAGTCTGGAGGAAATAGCCGCCTTGTGCTCTTCCCCGAGGTACATGGTACAAGGAGCACAGAGCTCCATCTGGGGAGACGTGGCACAATCTCGTGCCCAGCTCTTGCAAATGTCTCAGGAACCCCACTGCTGGGGGACGGTGCTGGGCAGGGGCTCATCCTGTGTTACTGGGGACATGAAAGCTTTGTCTGGTGGCACGAACGGAGCTGTCCCAGACTGGGCTGGCCCTGCTGTCTCTCAGGACTCTCCTGACTGCAGGCACAGGGAAGAGGTGTCTCTGCGGGGCAAAGCACAAGGCAGGCAGCGATGAGCTGCAGAATTAGGGCTCTCTCCTGTTGTGCACACCCCCAACAGGGAGATGCCCACTCTCATTTAGCCCACAAAGGGGAAAGGGGAGAAAAAGCTGGGAAGCGGGATGTGCTGGTCTGGGGAGGGGATGCTGACTCAGGGAGGGGCAGGAGAAGGACAGCCCCATCTTCCTCAGCAGGAGGGAGTGTCACCTCTGCAGATTGGCCCAGGTGGTGCTGAGCAAGGGCTGGGACAGTATAAAAGCTCTGCCTCTGCCAGGCTCTCCCAACCACTGCTCTGGCTGCCTTCTCCTTGAGGAACAGGGTAAGTCTGCATGAGCACCTCCTGCGTACCCTTTTCTTCAGCCCCAGCTCCTCCGCCTCACGTGCTCCCCTCTGCTGCCTTCTAACAATCTCTGCCCTCTTGCAGAGCACCATCTGATCCCGCACAAAGATGTCTTGCTACGACCTGTGCCCACCAAAGACCAGCGTGGCCGTCCCTCAGCCCATCGCTGAGAGCTGCAACGACCTGTGCACCCGCCAGTGCCCCGACTCCACGGCCTTCATCCAGCCACCTCCCGTCGTGGTGACCTTCCCCGGCCCCATCCTCAGCTCCTTCCCCCAGCAAGCCGTGGTGGGCTCCTCCGGAGCACCCGCCTTTGGGGGCAACCTGGGGCTGGGGGGCCTCTACGGGGCCGGTGCCACCCAGGGCTCGGGGGGCCTCTGCACCTTTGGCAGAGCCTACGCTGCTCCTGCCTGCAGCCCTTGTGTCTTGCCCCGCTACACCAAGAAGCTCTGGGACACCTGTGGGCCCTGCTAGACCCACACCCACACGTCCCACAGCACAACTCAGCCTCACGCCTCCTCATCTTTATCCTTTCCTCTTACTCTCTACATGACATGTATTTGCTTTCTTCTGGCCCGTGCCCAGATGTGCAACTCCACCATCATCCCACAGGGCACTTGCTTGTCTATGCAACTGCCACCGCCTGGCAGAAGCGTGAAGGAACACCTGTCTTGAAGCCTGGGGGTTCAACCTGCCTGCCTCTGCCTCATGTGTCTTTCTCCAGTCAATAAAACAAGCCTGCATCCAACTCCTGCCTCTGCCTTTTCTCTCTCAAGGCCCCGCAGGGGCTGCAGGGCTCCCTCGCCCTGCCTGTGGTCCCCGCCAGGCATGCCAGTTCAGTCTCTCAGCCTCAGGAGAGCCAGGCCCAGCTGACTTTGGGGACAGCCCCCAGCCCTGCCAGCTCTGGCCACCCATGCTCCTTCAGCTGAGCTCCAGGGGTCCTGCCTGAATGCAGGCTCCTCCCCTTCTGCAGGATATTCAGCCCTGGAGTGTTTGCAGACCATCCAACCCTGCTATGCATGAGATGGCCAGCTCCAGGGCTGGGAGGCAGACAGGATCAATTCCTGCCAGATCTCTGTCCCCTCTGTTTCTCCATGTCTCTGCCCATGCCCTGTGAAAAAACAGATCCTTTCCCTTTTTCCCTATTCTGTTTAACTTTCTTTCCTCTTCTTCATCTCTTCTTCACTCCTTCTTCTCCCTATTCTTCTTCTCCTTCTCATTCCCCTTCTCTTTCCTCCCTATGCTCCTTGCCCTAAATTTTTATCTTCTCCTTCCCCTTCATCTTCCCTCCCTATTCTTCTCCTACTTTGCCTTTTTGTAATCCTTCTGGTTCCACTCTCCTTTATCCTTATTTCATCCCTTGCATCTTCTCCTTCACCTCCTGCCTAAAGTTCTGCATCCCGTTGTACTTCCACATCCCCTTTTCACACCCCACAAAGACCAATACACTCAATGCTCCTCAGTTCTATGCAGAAGACACAGAATCACAACATTCAGAGATTAATTATTGTGGCAGCAGCCTTTGCAGGGCATCTTGTCACACTGCCAACTAAAGAAGCATCACCCAGAGCCAGCTGCCCAGCAAAACATCCAGGCAACTTGTATATATCTTCAAGGACTGAGACTCCACAACCTCCCAGAGCAACCTGTGCCATTGCTCGATCACCCTCAAAGTGAAAACATGCTTCGGAATGTTGAGGTGGAGACTCATGTACTTCAGGTGGTGCCCACTGCCTCTTATCCTGGCACTAGACACCTCTGAAAAGAGCTTAGCTCCATCTTCTTAACACCTACCTTTCAGTCACGTGTGCACCTTGTTGAGACCACATAGCCTCCTCAGCAACAAGAGAAATGTTCCCAGCTCTTTGCGGTCTACCAAGAGAAGATATGATCACTGTCCTTTCATTGTCTGTGTGGCCCTTTGCTGCACTCTCTCCAATAGCCTCACATCTCTCCTGCGCTGTTGAGTCCAGTGCTGGACACAGGAACACTGGGGTAGTCTGGCCAGTGGGAAGGAGAGGGAAGGGCTCCCCTCCCTTGACCTCCCAGCCAAACTCCTCTCCATGCAACTCAGCACACCACTGGCCGCCTTGGCCACAAGCCACCTTGCCAGCTTATGCTCAACTTGGCAACCCCAAGAACATCCAGGGCCCTTTCCTGATACGCAGCTCTCCAGCAATCCACTGCTATTTTCCAAGCCCTGGCTTGAACATTGGCTCTTGTCCAGCCTCCTCCATGCAGAAACCCAGAGATGATGCCGTGCTTCTGCAGAGAAGGGGGACCTGGCAGAGCTTGTGCCGCTCCTGGGCTGAGAAGGCCAGGCGAGGAAGCACTGCCAGCCCCTCTCCTGTCTTTTGCCCTTTCCCCACCTCCTGAAAGCCCCAATAAAAGGCTTCCTCTTCCTTGCCTACTGCCTGCATCCACCCTCTCCCAAAACCGCCAACTCTAACCCAGCCTGGGAATCTCAGGACCAGAATATTTACCCCCTCCCACAGTTTCCAGCCCCCACTCCCTGTACCTATACAACATGGGAAAAGGAGGGAAGGAGACATGACTTGCATGCAGGAAACCTTTATTGTGCCCAGAGGAGCAGCTGAGATTTTCAGAGAGACCATGGGCAAGACCAAGAGATGCTGGATGCCACATGTTGTGACAGGCAGAGGGATTTTCTGCAGAGCATGGCTTCTTGCTCCACATGTCCCCTTGGTGCAGCATTCCACATCCCAAGGCTTTGTCCCATCAGCCCCACACAGCCTTTTGGGTCCAGTTCTTCCCCCAACCTAGAGCTGGGAGGAGAGCAGAGGTCAGGAGCAGAGGGCAGGGAAGGGCCAAGAGTGTGTGACACAGACAGAGGCCAAATCCTTGGATGGCGCTTCTCAGCACTACTGAGTGCCTTGTGCCCGCAAAGTCATGGGTGCTGGTGGCGTCGGTGGCTGGTCTGGGGTGAGTGCCTGTGTGGGACGTGTGGGTCTAGCAGGGCCCACAGGTGTCCCAGAGCTTCTTGGTGTAGCGGGGCAAGACACAAGGGCTGCAGGCAGGAGCAGCGTAGGCTCTGCCAAAGGTGCAGAGGCCCCCCGAGCCCTGGGTGGCACCAGCCCCGTAGAGGCCCCCCAGCCCCAGGTTGCCCCCAAAGGCGGGTGCTCCGGAGGAGCCCACCACGGCTTGCTGGGGGAAGGAGCTGAGGATGGGGCCGGGGAAGGTCACCACAACAGGGGGTGGCTGGATGAAGGTCGTGGAGTCGGGGCACTGGCGGGCGCACAGCTCGTTGCAGCTCTCAGCGATGGGCTGAGGGACGGCCACGCTGGTCTTTGGTGGGCACAGGTCGTAGCAAGACATCTTTGTGTGGGAGAGCAGAGCCTGAAAGACAAGGACACAAGGAATGGTGTCATGAGCATGGAGGAGGTGCCCCAGCTGAGCAGCGTCCTGTTCCCAGAGCTGCCCTGGAGCTGGAGGGGCCAGAGCCACAGCCTTGCATGCACTGTTCACTGCTTGCCCTTTGCCCAGCCAGCCCTACGCAGTGCCCTGCTCTCTACACCCCTCCCCTTGCCCTTTCTCTACACACAGAGGCCACACAAGCCATCCCCAAGAGCCTGTGCAGAGCCTGACTCTCGGTGCCACGGCCACGGGGCTCCTTCCTCCTCCCGCTGTGGATCAGCCTGCGCGGACCGTCCAAGGCTGCTGCCAGCATGGCCACTGCTGTCAGAGCTCTCCTGGCCAAGGAGGCCCTGTGCCGGTCCCTGCCACAGGAGGCACAGACCCACAGGCACCCACCTACCTTTTTCCTGAGCAGAGCGAGGCAGGAGCAGTGGATGTCAGTGCTCAGCGAGGCCACTGCTTTTATGCTGGTCCAGCGAGCGTGGGGAGGAGCTGGCCACGCTGGGGGCACGTGGCCCACGCCAGCCGAGCCCCTGCCTCCTCCCTGGGTCACACGGGGCTCTTTTGCTGATGCTGTTCCCTCAGCAGCCCCAACCCGCTCTATCAGCCCCTGCAATTACCCTGCTTGCCAACTGCCACCTCATGGGCCAAATGAGCCCCACTCTCTTCTCATTTTCTGGCTGTGTAAGAGGGCACGCAGTGTGACAAAGGCTGACTGCAAGCGTCCTGCGTGCCATAGCTCTTCGCCAAGGGCTTTGCTGTTGGGCTGGACCCAGTCTTTCTTTTGAGAGATACAGGGAAGTCCGGGGTCGGTGTGCTGGCCAAGAAGGTGGCCTTACAAAGGCCTCCCTATTGACTTTATGTTGTGTGGCTATTATCTGATGAGGCACGAGCTTAGGAAATGCCAAATCAAAGGCACTCCTCTCGGGCACTGCCTGCTCAGCACGATGCATCACATACCAGTCCAACAGAGCTGGCTTCCATGCGCCTGCAGGCGTTGGCCATCAATCTCTGCAAGTCTGGAGGAAATAGCCGCCTTGTGCTCTTCCCCGAGGTACATGGTACAAGGAGCACAGAGCTCCATCTGGGGAGACGTGGCACAATCTCGTGCCCAGCTCTTGCAAATGTCTCAGGAACCCCACTGCTGGGGGACGGTGCTGGGCAGAGGCTCATCCTGTGTTACTGGGGACATGAAAGCTTTGTCTGGTGGCACGAACGGAGCTGTCCCAGACTGGGCTGGCCCTGCTGTCTCTCAGGACTCTCCTGACTGCAGGCACAGGGAAGAGGTGTCTCTGCGGGGCAAAGCACAAGGCAGGCAGCGATGAGCTGCAGAATTAGGGCTCTCTCCTGTTGTGCACACCCCCAACAGGGAGATGCCCACTCTCATTTAGCCCACAAAGGGGAAAGGGGAGAAAAAGCTGGGAAGCGGGATGTGCTGGTCTGGGGAGGGGATGCTGACTCAGGGAGGGGCAGGAGAAGGACAGCCCCATCTTCCTCAGCAGGAGGGAGTGTCACCTCTGCAGATTGGCCCAGGTGGTGCTGAGCAAGGGCTGGGACAGTATAAAAGCTCTGCCTCTGCCAGGCTCTCCCAACCACTGCTCTGGCTGCCTTCTCCTTGAGGAACAGGGTAAGTCTGCATGAGCACCTCCTGCGTACCCTTTTCTTCAGCCCCAGCTCCTCCGCCTCACGTGCTCCCCTCTGCTGCCTTCTAACAATCTCTGCCCTCTTGCAGAGCACCATCTGATCCCGCACAAAGATGTCTTGCTACGACCTGTGCCCACCAAAGACCAGCGTGGCCGTCCCTCAGCCCATCGCTGAGAGCTGCAACGATCTGTGCACCCGCCAGTGCCCCGACTCCACGGCCTTCATCCAGCCACCCCCTGTTGTAGTGACCTTCCCCGGCCCCATCCTCAGCTCCTTCCCCCAGCAAGCCGTGGTGGGCTCCTCCGGAGCACCCGCCTTTGGGGGCAACCTGGGGCTGGGGGGCCTCTACGGGGCCGGTGCCACCCAGGGCTCGGGGGGCCTCTGCACCTTTGGCAGAGCCTACGCTGCTCCTGCCTGCAGCCCTTGTGTCTTGCCCCGCTACACCAAGAAGCTCTGGGACACCTGTGGGCCCTGCTAGACCCACACCCACACGTCCCACAGTCCATGGCACAACTCAGCTTCACGTCTTCTCTCCTTTATCCCATCGTGCACCTCTCTCTATGACACCTCTCCGCCGTGCTCTGGCCCATGCCCAGCTGTGCAACTCCACCGTCGTCCCTCAGGCCACTTGCTTGTCTCTGCAATGACCACCGCCTGGCAGAAGCCTGAAGGAACACCTCTCCTGGAGCCTGCGGGGTTCAACCTTCTTCCTCTGCCTCATGTGTCTTTCTCCAGTCAATAAAACAAGCCTGCATCCTACCCCTGCCTCTGCCTTTTTCCTCACAAGGCCAGCAAGGGCTGCAAGGTTCCCTCACCCTCCTGCAGGACAGGCAGCCCTGGGGTGTTTGCAGACCTTCGGCCTCCCTGTGCGTGAGCACGGCTGCCCGGGGCTGGGAGCCAGCCAGAAGAAATTTGTGCCGTGGCTCCAGCCCCTTTTGTGTCTCCAGGGCTCGTCTCTTCCCCTGGGACAGAAAGACCCTTCCTCTTCTTCCGTATCCCCTTCATTTTTCTGTCATTCATTCTCTTTTACCTCTTTCTCTCCCTGTTGTTCTTTTCCTTAGCCTTCTCCTTCTTGTCTAACTTGCCTCCTAAAGCTCCTTCCCTTTACCTTTAATCTTCTCCTCATTCCCGTTCATCTTCTCTTCATTTTCTCCTCCTACTTTGCCTGCATTTCTGTGCCTTTCTCCCTTCCCCTAACTCATGCCTTCCCTATTCTCCTTCAACTTCCCTTATTCCTTCCACTTCCTCATTCCCTTCCCTTCTTCAGCACAGACAAACACACCTGATGCTCCTCAGTTCAGTGAGGAAGACACAAAAATCACAGAAATCCTATCCTGATTCTTGCAGCAGGAGACTTTGCAGGACACCTTTTCCTGCTACGCCCTCCTCCAGGGTCACCCGGAGCCAGCTGCCCAGCAAAACGTCCAGATGACTTTTGCATGTCTCCAACGATGGAGACTCCGCAACCTCCCAAGGCAACCTGTGTCAGAGCTTGCTCAACCTCACAGTGAAAACAGTGGTTTCAGGTGTCTAGGGGAAGCCTCCTGTGTTTCAGCTGGTGCCCATTGCCTCTTCTCCTGGCACTGGACACATCTGGAAAGAGCCTGCCTCCATCTTCTTAACACCTAACCTTCAGTCATGTGTGCACCTTGATGAGACCCCAACCGGAGGCTCCACAGCACCAAGAGGAACAGTCCCAGCTCTCTCAGGTTCTCCCCAGACGAGACAGGCTCCATGTGCCTTCATCATCTCTGTGGTCCTTTGCTGAACTCTCTCCAGTAGCCCCACATCTCCCCTGTGCTGGGAAGCCCAGCACTGGACACAGCACCACAGAGGTGAGTGGAGGGCGAGGATCACACCCTTCACCTCCCAGCAACACTCTTCCCCATGCAGCCCAGCACCCCGCTGGCTGCCTCGGCCATAATCCACCTTGCCAGCTCATGCTCACCTCAGTGTCCCCCAGCATGCCGGGGCCTTTACTGACACACAGCTCTCCAGCAATCCATGGCCATTTCCCACGTCCTGGCTTGAACACTGGCTCTGGTCCAGCCTCTTCTGTGCGGATGCCCAGAGATGCTGCCGTGCTTCTCCAGAGCAGAGGGACCTGGCAGACGCGGTGCTGCTGCTGAGCCGAGAAGGCCAGGCAAAGAAGCAGTGCCAGCCCCTCTCCTGCTTTCTGCCCTTTCCCCGCCTCCAACAAGGCCCAAGAAAAGCCTCTCTCTCCCTTCCCTGCTGCTTGCATCCACCCTCTCCAAAAACCGCCCACCCTCAACCAGCCTGGGAAGTTCAAGACCAGCCTGTGACCTCACAAAAAAGCTGGTCCCCGCAACCCGCGGTATTCTCAGTTTGGGACAAGGAGCTAGAAAGACATGACTTGTATGCAGGAAAACTTTATTGTACCCAGACAGGAAGGAGAGATTGTCACAGAGATGGTGGGCGAGACCCAGAGACGATGGATGCAAGGTCCAAAGGGAGGCAGAGGGATCTTCCCCAGAGCATGGCTTCTTGCTCCACATGACCCCTCGGTGCAACATTCCAGATCCCGAGGACTTGGCCCATCAGCCGCACACAGCCTTTCGGGGCAAGCTCCTGCCCCGACCAAGAGATGAGAGGAAAGGACAGGGGAGGAGAGAGAGGGCAGGAGAAGAGGGCAGGGAAGGGACAAGGGTGTGCGACACTGCCAGCTGCCCGGGCTTTGGCTGGGGCTGCTCAGCACTACTGAGTGCCATGTGCCCACCAGCTCAGCCCTACATGGGTGCTGGTGGCATTGGCGGTTGGTCTGGGGTCAGTGCCTGTGTGTGGTGTGGGTCTAGCAGGGCCCACAGGTGTCCCAGAGCTTCTTGGTGTAGCGGGGCAAGACACAAGGGCTGCAGGCAGGAGCAGCGTAGGCTCTGCCAAAGGTGCAGAGGCCCCCCGAGCCCTGGGTGGCACCGGCCCCGTAGAGGCCCCCCAGCCCCAGGTTGCCCCCAAAGGCGGGTGCTCCGGAGGAGCCCACCACGGCTTGCTGGGGGAAGGAGCTGAGGATGGGGCCGGGGAAGGTCACCACGACGGGGGGTGGCTGGATGAAGGCCGTGGAGTCGGGGCACTGGCGGGTGCACAGGTCGTTGCAGCTCTCAGCGATGGGCTGAGGGACGGCCACGCTGGTCTTTGGTGGGCACAGGTCGTAGCAAGACATCTTTGTGCGGGATCAGATGGTGCTCTGCAAGAGGGCAGAGATGGTAAGAGATCAGCAGAGGGGAGTGCCCGAGGCAGACGAGCCAGGGCTGCAGAAAGCAGGAAGGAGGAGAGTCTCAGACTTACCTTGTTCCTCAAGGAGAAGGCAGCCAGAGCAGTGGTTGGGAGAGCCTAGCAGAGGCAGAGCTTTTATACTGTCCCAGCCCTTGCTCAGCACCACCTGGGCCAATCTGCAGAGGTGACACTCCCTCCTGCTGAGGAAGATGGGGCTGTCCTTCTCCTGCCCCTCCCTGAGTCAGCATCCCGTCTCCACACCAGCACATCCCGCTTCCCAGTCTTTCCACAACTGTTTGCTTTGTGGGATAAATGAGAGCGGGCAGCACCATGGTGGGGTGTTGCTGTTGAGGCATCAGATGGAGATCCCATGTCCTCAGCACCTGAAGGGATGACCGTGGCCAGCATCATGCCCCAGAAATGGGGCTGCAGGGACACTTGCGAGGGCTTGGCAAGAGCCTGTGAAACATGTTGCAGTGTCCGGGTCTGTGTTCCTTGCACCATGCACCTTGGGGAAGAGCACAAGGGGTCTTTCTCCAGACTTGCAGAGGGCAATTGGCAATGCCTGCAGGCACATAAAGGCCGGTTATGTTGGACTAGCGAGTGATGCATTGTGCTGAGCAGGCAGTGCCCGAGAGGAGTGCCTTTCATTTGGTATTTCGTAACCTTGCATCTCAGCAGAGAATAGCCACACAACGTACGTCATGCAGGAGGCCATCTTCTTGGCTAGCGTCATGACCCTGGACTTCCCTGTATCTCTGCAAAGAAGGCCCGGGTCCACCCTAACACCAAGCCCTTGGCAAAGAGCTATGGCACGCAGGACGCTTGCAGTCAACCTTTGTCACACTGCGTGCCCTCTTACGCAGCCAGAAAATGAGAAGAGAGTGGGGCTCATTTGGCCCATGAGGTGGCAGCTGGCAAGCGCCCGAGCAGGGTAATTGCAGGGGCTGATAGAGCGGGTTGGGGCTGCTGAGGAAACAGCATCAGCAAAAGAGCCCTGTGTGACCCAGGGAGGAGGCAGGGGCTCGGCTGGCGTGGGCCACGTGCCCCCAGCGTGGCCAGCTCCTCCCCACGCTCGCTGGACCAGCATAAAAGCAGTGGCCTCGCTGAGCACTGACATCCACTGCTCCTGCCTCGCTCTGCTCAGGAAAAGGGTAGGTGGGTGCCTGTGGGTCTGTGCCTCCTGTGGCAGGGGCCAGCGTAGGGCCTCCTTGGCCAGGAGAGCTCTGACAGCAGTGGCCGTGCTGGCAACAGCCATGGATGGCCAGCGCAGGCTGATGCACAGCGGGAAGAGGAAGGAGCCCCGTGGCCGTGGCACCGAGAGTCAGGCTCTGCACAGGCTCTTGGGGACGGCTTGTGTGGCCTCTGTGTGTAGAGAAAGGGCAAGGGGAGGGGTGTAGAGAGCAGGGCACTGCGTAGGGCTGGCTGGGCAAAGGGCAAGCAGTGAACAGTACATGCAAGGCTGTGGCTCTGGCCCCTCCAGCTCCAGGGCAGCTCTGGGAACAGGACGCTGCTCAGCTGGGGCACCTCCTCCATGCTCATGACACCATTCCTTGTGTCCTTGTCTTTCAGGCTCAGCTCTCTCACACAAAGATGTCTTGCTACGACCTGTGCCCACCAAAGACCAGCGTGGCCGTCCCTCAGCCCATCGCTGAGAGCTGCAACGATCTGTGCACCCGCCAGTGCCCCGACTCCACGGCCTTCATCCAGCCACCCCCTGTTGTGGTGACCTTCCCCGGCCCCATCCTCAGCTCCTTCCCCCAGCAAGCCGTGGTGGGCTCCTCCGGAGCACCCGCCTTTGGGGGCAACCTGGGGCTGGGGGGCCTCTACGGGGCCGGTGCCACCCAGGGCTCGGGGGGCCTCTGCACCTTTGGCAGAGCCTACGCTGCTCCTGCCTGCAGCCCTTGTGTCTTGCCCCGCTACACCAAGAAGCTCTGGGACACCTGTGGGCCCTGCTAGACCCACACCCACACGTCCCACAGTCCATGGCACAACTCAGCTTCACGTCTTCTCTCCTTTATCCCATCGTGCACCTCTCTCTATGACACCTCTCCGCCGTGCTCTGGCCCATGCCCAGCTGTGCAACTCCACCGTCGTCCCTCAGGCCACTTGCTTGTCTCTGCAATGACCACCGCCTGGCAGAAGCCTGAAGGAACACCTCTCCTGGAGCCTGCGGGGTTCAACCTTCTTCCTCTGCCTCATGTGTCTTTCTCCAGTCAATAAAACAAGCCTGCATCCTACCCCTGCCTCTGCCTTTTTCCTCACAAGGCCAGCAAGGGCTGCAAGGTTCCCTCACCCTCCTGCAGGACAGGCAGCCCTGGGGTGTTTGCAGGCCTTCGGCCTCCCTGTGCGTGAGCACGGCTGCCCGGGGCTGGGAGCCAGCCAGAAGAAATTTGTGCCGTGGCTCCAGCCCCTTTTGTGTCTCCAGGGCTCGTCTCTTCCCCTGGGACAGAAAGACCCTTCCTCTTCTTCCGTATCCCCTTCATTTTTCTGTCATTCATTCTCTTTTACCTCTTTCTCTCCCTGTTGTTCTTTTCCTTAGCCTTCTCCTTCTTGTCTAACTTGCCTCCTAAAGCTCCTTCCCTTTACCTTTAATCTTCTCCTCATTCCCGTTCATCTTCTCTTCATTTTCTCCTCCTACTTTGCCTGCATTTCTGTGCCTTTCTCCCTTCCCCTAACTCATGCCTTCCCGATTCTCCTTCAACTTCCCTTATTCCTTCCACTTCCTCATTCCCTTCCCTTCTTCAGCACAGACAAACACACCTGATGCTCCTCAGTTCAGTGAGGAAGACACAAAAATCACAGAAATCCTATCCTGATTCTTGCAGCAGGAGACTTTGCAGGACACCTTTTCCTGCTACGCCCTCCTCCAGGGTCACCCGGAGCCAGCTGCCCAGCAAAACGTCCAGATGACTTTTGCATGTCTCCAACGATGGAGACTCCGCAACCTCCCAAGGCAACCTGTGTCAGAGCTTGCTCAACCTCACAGTGAAAACAGTGGTTTCAGGTGTCTAGGGGAAGCCTCCTGTGTTTCAGCTGGTGCCCATTGCCTCTTCTCCTGGCACTGGACACATCTGGAAAGAGCCTGCCTCCATCTTCTTAACACCTAACCTTCAGTCATGTGTGCACCTTGATGAGACCCCAACCGGAGGCTCCACAGCACCAAGAGGAACAGTCCCAGCTCTCTCAGGTTCTCCCCAGACGAGACAGGCTCCATGTGCCTTCATCATCTCTGTGGTCCTTTGCTGAACTCTCTCCAGTAGCCCCACATCTCCCCTGTGCTGGGAAGCCCAGCACTGGACACAGCACCACAGAGGTGAGTGGAGGGCGAGGATCACACCCTTCACCTCCCAGCAACACTCTTCCCCATGCAGCCCAGCACCCCGCTGGCTGCCTCGGCCATAATCCACCTTGCCAGCTCATGCTCACCTCAGTGTCCCCCAGCATGCCGGGGCCTTTACTGACACACAGCTCTCCAGCAATCCATGGCCATTTCCCACGTCCTGGCTTGAACACTGGCTCTGGTCCAGCCTCTTCTGTGCGGATGCCCAGAGATGCTGCCGTGCTTCTCCAGAGCAGAGGGACCTGGCAGACGCGGTGCTGCTGCTGAGCCGAGAAGGCCAGGCAAAGAAGCAGTGCCAGCCCCTCTCCTGCTTTCTGCCCTTTCCCCGCCTCCAACAAGGCCCAAGAAAAGCCTCTCTCTCCCTTCCCTGCTGCTTGCATCCACCCTCTCCAAAAACCGCCCACCCTCAACCAGCCTGGGAAGTTCAAGACCAGCCTGTGACCTCACAAAAAAGCTGGTCCCCGCAACCCGCGGTATTCTCAGTTTGGGACAAGGAGCTAGAAAGACATGACTTGTATGCAGGAAAACTTTATTGTACCCAGACAGGAAGGAGAGATTGTCACAGAGATGGTGGGCGAGACCCAGAGACGATGGATGCAAGGTCCAAAGGGAGGCAGAGGGATCTTCCCCAGAGCATGGCTTCTTGCTCCACATGACCCCTCGGTGCAACATTCCAGATCCCGAGGACTTGGCCCATCAGCCGCACACAGCCTTTCGGGGCAAGCTCCTGCCCCGACCAAGAGATGAGAGGAAAGGACAGGGGAGGAGAGAGAGGGCAGGAGAAGAGGGCAGGGAAGGGACAAGGGTGTGCGACACTGCCAGCTGCCCGGGCTTTGGCTGGGGCTGCTCAGCACTACTGAGTGCCATGTGCCCACCAGCTCAGCCCTACATGGGTGCTGGTGGCATTGGCGGTTGGTCTGGGGTCAGTGCCTGTGTGTGGTGTGGGTCTAGCAGGGCCCACAGGTGTCCCAGAGCTTCTTGGTGTAGCGGGGCAAGACACAAGGGCTGCAGGCAGGAGCAGCGTAGGCTCTGCCAAAGGTGCAGAGGCCCCCCGAGCCCTGGGTGGCACCGGCCCCGTAGAGGCCCCCCAGCCCCAGGTTGCCCCCAAAGGCGGGTGCTCCGGAGGAGCCCACCACGGCTTGCTGGGGGAAGGAGCTGAGGATGGGGCCGGGGAAGGTCACCACGACGGGGGGTGGCTGGATGAAGGCCGTGGAGTCGGGGCACTGGCGGGTGCACAGGTCGTTGCAGCTCTCAGCGATGGGCTGAGGGACGGCCACGCTGGTCTTTGGTGGGCACAGGTCGTAGCAAGACATCTTTGTGCGGGATCAGATGGTGCTCTGCAAGAGGGCAGAGATGGTAAGAGATCAGCAGAGGGGAGTGCCCGAGGCAGACGAGCCAGGGCTGCAGAAAGCAGGAAGGAGGAGAGTCTCAGACTTACCTTGTTCCTCAAGGAGAAGGCAGCCAGAGCAGTGGTTGGGAGAGCCTAGCAGAGGCAGAGCTTTTATACTGTCCCAGCCCTTGCTCAGCACCACCTGGGCCAATCTGCAGAGGTGACACTCCCTCCTGCTGAGGAAGATGGGGCTGTCCTTCTCCTGCCCCTCCCTGAGTCAGCATCCCGTCTCCACACCAGCACATCCCGCTTCCCAGTCTTTCCACAACTGTTTGCTTTGTGGGATAAATGAGAGCGGGCAGCACCATGGTGGGGTGTTGCTGTTGAGGCATCAGATGGAGATCCCATGTCCTCAGCACCTGAAGGGATGACCGTGGCCAGCATCATGCCCCAGAAATGGGGCTGCAGGGACACTTGCGAGGGCTTGGCAAGAGCCTGTGAAACATGTTGCAGTGTCCGGGTCTGTGTTCCTTGCACCATGCACCTTGGGGAAGAGCACAAGGGGTCTTTCTCCAGACTTGCAGAGGGCAATTGGCAATGCCTGCAGGCACATAAAGGCCGGTTATGTTGGACTAGCGAGTGATGCATTGTGCTGAGCAGGCAGTGCCCGAGAGGAGTGCCTTTCATTTGGTATTTCGTAACCTTGCATCTCAGCAGAGAATAGCCACACAACGTACGTCATGCAGGAGGCCATCTTCTTGGCTAGCGTCATGACCCTGGACTTCCCTGTATCTCTGCAAAGAAGGCCCGGGTCCACCCTAACACCAAGCCCTTGGCAAAGAGCTATGGCACGCAGGACGCTTGCAGTCAACCTTTGTCACACTGCGTGCCCTCTTACGCAGCCAGAAAATGAGAAGAGAGTGGGGCTCATTTGGCCCATGAGGTGGCAGCTGGCAAGCGCCCGAGCAGGGTAATTGCAGGGGCTGATAGAGCGGGTTGGGGCTGCTGAGGAAACAGCATCAGCAAAAGAGCCCTGTGTGACCCAGGGAGGAGGCAGGGGCTCGGCTGGCGTGGGCCACGTGCCCCCAGCGTGGCCAGCTCCTCCCCACGCTCGCTGGACCAGCATAAAAGCAGTGGCCTCGCTGAGCACTGACATCCACTGCTCCTGCCTCGCTCTGCTCAGGAAAAGGGTAGGTGGGTGCCTGTGGGTCTGTGCCTCCTGTGGCAGGGGCCAGCGTAGGGCCTCCTTGGCCAGGAGAGCTCTGACAGCAGTGGCCGTGCTGGCAACAGCCATGGATGGCCAGCGCAGGCTGATGCACAGCGGGAAGAGGAAGGAGCCCCGTGGCCGTGGCACCGAGAGTCAGGCTCTGCACAGGCTCTTGGGGACGGCTTGTGTGGCCTCTGTGTGTAGAGAAAGGGCAAGGGGAGGGGTGTAGAGAGCAGGGCACTGCGTAGGGCTGGCTGGGCAAAGGGCAAGCAGTGAACAGTACATGCAAGGCTGTGGCTCTGGCCCCTCCAGCTCCAGGGCAGCTCTGGGAACAGGACGCTGCTCAGCTGGGGCACCTCCTCCATGCTCATGACACCATTCCTTGTGTCCTTGTCTTTCAGGCTCAGCTCTCTCACACAAAGATGTCTTGCTACGACCTGTGCCCACCAAAGACCAGCGTGGCCGTCCCTCAGCCCATCGCTGAGAGCTGCAACGATCTGTGCACCCGCCAGTGCCCCGACTCCACGGCCTTCATCCAGCCACCCCCTGTTGTGGTGACCTTCCCCGGCCCCATCCTCAGCTCCTTCCCCCAGCAAGCCGTGGTGGGCTCCTCCGGAGCACCCGCCTTTGGGGGCAACCTGGGGCTGGGGGGCCTCTACGGGGCCGGTGCCACCCAGGGCTCGGGGGGCCTCTGCACCTTTGGCAGAGCCTACGCTGCTCCTGCCTGCAGCCCTTGTGTCTTGCCCCGCTACACCAAGAAGCTCTGGGACACCTGTGGGCCCTGCTAGACCCACACCCACACGTCCCACAGTCCATGGCACAACTCAGCTTCACGTCTTCTCTCCTTTATCCCATCGTGCACCTCTCTCTATGACACCTCTCCGCCGTGCTCTGGCCCATGCCCAGCTGTGCAACTCCACCGTCGTCCCTCAGGCCACTTGCTTGTCTCTGCAATGACCACCGCCTGGCAGAAGCCTGAAGGAACACCTCTCCTGGAGCCTGCGGGGTTCAACCTTCTTCCTCTGCCTCATGTGTCTTTCTCCAGTCAATAAAACAAGCCTGCATCCTACCCCTGCCTCTGCCTTTTTCCTCACAAGGCCAGCAAGGGCTGCAAGGTTCCCTCACCCTCCTGCAGGACAGGCAGCCCTGGGGTGTTTGCAGGCCTTCGGCCTCCCTGTGCGTGAGCACGGCTGCCCGGGGCTGGGAGCCAGCCAGAAGAAATTTGTGCCGTGGCTCCAGCCCCTTTTGTGTCTCCAGGGCTCGTCTCTTCCCCTGGGACAGAAAGACCCTTCCTCTTCTTCCGTATCCCCTTCATTTTTCTGTCATTCATTCTCTTTTACCTCTTTCTCTCCCTGTTGTTCTTTTCCTTAGCCTTCTCCTTCTTGTCTAACTTGCCTCCTAAAGCTCCTTCCCTTTACCTTTAATCTTCTCCTCATTCCCGTTCATCTTCTCTTCATTTTCTCCTCCTACTTTGCCTGCATTTCTGTGCCTTTCTCCCTTCCCCTAACTCATGCCTTCCCGATTCTCCTTCAACTTCCCTTATTCCTTCCACTTCCTCATTCCCTTCCCTTCTTCAGCACAGACAAACACACCTGATGCTCCTCAGTTCAGTGAGGAAGACACAAAAATCACAGAAATCCTATCCTGATTCTTGCAGCAGGAGACTTTGCAGGACACCTTTTCCTGCTACGCCCTCCTCCAGGGTCACCCGGAGCCAGCTGCCCAGCAAAACGTCCAGATGACTTTTGCATGTCTCCAACGATGGAGACTCCGCAACCTCCCAAGGCAACCTGTGTCAGAGCTTGCTCAACCTCACAGTGAAAACAGTGGTTTCAGGTGTCTAGGGGAAGCCTCCTGTGTTTCAGCTGGTGCCCATTGCCTCTTCTCCTGGCACTGGACACATCTGGAAAGAGCCTGCCTCCATCTTCTTAACACCTAACCTTCAGTCATGTGTGCACCTTGATGAGACCCCAACCGGAGGCTCCACAGCACCAAGAGGAACAGTCCCAGCTCTCTCAGGTTCTCCCCAGACGAGACAGGCTCCATGTGCCTTCATCATCTCTGTGGTCCTTTGCTGAACTCTCTCCAGTAGCCCCACATCTCCCCTGTGCTGGGAAGCCCAGCACTGGACACAGCACCACAGAGGTGAGTGGAGGGCGAGGATCACACCCTTCACCTCCCAGCAACACTCTTCCCCATGCAGCCCAGCACCCCGCTGGCTGCCTCGGCCATAATCCACCTTGCCAGCTCATGCTCACCTCAGTGTCCCCCAGCATGCCGGGGCCTTTACTGACACACAGCTCTCCAGCAATCCATGGCCATTTCCCACGTCCTGGCTTGAACACTGGCTCTGGTCCAGCCTCTTCTGTGCGGATGCCCAGAGATGCTGCCGTGCTTCTCCAGAGCAGAGGGACCTGGCAGACGCGGTGCTGCTGCTGAGCCGAGAAGGCCAGGCAAAGAAGCAGTGCCAGCCCCTCTCCTGCTTTCTGCCCTTTCCCCGCCTCCAACAAGGCCCAAGAAAAGCCTCTCTCTCCCTTCCCTGCTGCTTGCATCCACCCTCTCCAAAAACCGCCCACCCTCAACCAGCCTGGGAAGTTCAAGACCAGCCTGTGACCTCACAAAAAAGCTGGTCCCCGCAACCCGCGGTATTCTCAGTTTGGGACAAGGAGCTAGAAAGACATGACTTGTATGCAGGAAAACTTTATTGTACCCAGACAGGAAGGAGAGATTGTCACAGAGATGGTGGGCGAGACCCAGAGACGATGGATGCAAGGTCCAAAGGGAGGCAGAGGGATCTTCCCCAGAGCATGGCTTCTTGCTCCACATGACCCCTCGGTGCAACATTCCAGATCCCGAGGACTTGGCCCATCAGCCGCACACAGCCTTTCGGGGCAAGCTCCTGCCCCGACCAAGAGATGAGAGGAAAGGACAGGGGAGGAGAGAGAGGGCAGGAGAAGAGGGCAGGGAAGGGACAAGGGTGTGCGACACTGCCAGCTGCCCGGGCTTTGGCTGGGGCTGCTCAGCACTACTGAGTGCCATGTGCCCACCAGCTCAGCCCTACATGGGTGCTGGTGGCATTGGCGGTTGGTCTGGGGTCAGTGCCTGTGTGTGGTGTGGGTCTAGCAGGGCCCACAGGTGTCCCAGAGCTTCTTGGTGTAGCGGGGCAAGACACAAGGGTTGCAGGCAGGAGCAGCGTAGGCTCTGCCAAAGGTGCAGAGGCCCCCCGAGCCCTGGGTGGCACCGGCCCCGTAGAGGCCCCCCAGCCCCAGGTTGCCCCCAAAGGCGGGTGCTCCGGAGGAGCCCACCACGGCTTGCTGGGGGAAGGAGCTGAGGATGGGGCCGGGGAAGGTCACCACGACGGGGGGTGGCTGGATGAAGGCCGTGGAGTCAGGGCACTGGCGGGCGCACAGCTCGTTGCAGCTGTCAGCGATGGGCTGAGGGACGGCCACGCTGGTCTTTGGTGGGCACAGGTCGTAGCAAGACATCTTTGTGCGGGATCAGATGGTGCTCTGCAAGAGGGCAGAGATGGTAAGAGATCAGCAGAGGGGAGTGCCCGAGGCAGACGAGCCAGGGCTGCAGAAAGCAGGAAGGAGGAGAGTCTCAGACTTACCTTGTTCCTCAAGGAGAAGGCAGCCAGAGCAGTGGTTGGGAGAGCCTAGCAGAGGCAGAGCTTTTATACTGTCCCAGCCCTTGCTCAGCACCACCTGGGCCAATCTGCAGAGGTGACACTCCCTCCTGCTGAGGAAGATGGGGCTGTCCTTCTCCTGCCCCTCCCTGAGTCAGCATCCCGTCTCCACACCAGCACATCCCGCTTCCCAGTCTTTCCACAACTGTTTGCTTTGTGGGATAAATGAGAGCGGGCAGCACCATGGTGGGGTGTTGCTGTTGAGGCATCAGATGGAGATCCCATGTCCTCAGCACCTGAAGGGATGACCGTGGCCAGCATCATGCCCCAGAAATGGGGCTGCAGGGACACTTGCGAGGGCTTGGCAAGAGCCTGTGAAACATGTTGCAGTGTCCGGGTCTGTGTTCCTTGCACCATGCACCTTGGGGAAGAGCACAAGGGGTCTTTCTCCAGACTTGCAGAGGGCAATTGGCAATGCCTGCAGGCACATAAAGGCCGGTTATGTTGGACTAGCGAGTGATGCATTGTGCTGAGCAGGCAGTGCCCGAGAGGAGTGCCTTTCATTTGGTATTTCGTAACCTTGCATCTCAGCAGAGAATAGCCACACAACGTACGTCATGCAGGAGGCCATCTTCTTGGCTAGCGTCATGACCCTGGACTTCCCTGTATCTCTGCAAAGAAGGCCCGGGTCCACCCTAACACCAAGCCCTTGGCAAAGAGCTATGGCACGCAGGACGCTTGCAGTCAACCTTTGTCACACTGCGTGCCCTCTTACGCAGCCAGAAAATGAGAAGAGAGTGGGGCTCATTTGGCCCATGAGGTGGCAGCTGGCAAGCGCCCGAGCAGGGTAATTGCAGGGGCTGATAGAGCGGGTTGGGGCTGCTGAGGAAACAGCATCAGCAAAAGAGCCCCGTGTGACCCAGGGAGGAGGCAGGGGCTCGGCTGGCGTGGGCCACGTGCCCCCAGCGTGGCCAGCTCCTCCCCACGCTCGCTGGACCAGCATAAAAGCAGTGGCCTCGCTGAGCACTGACATCCACTGCTCCTGCCTCGCTCTGCTCAGGAAAAGGGTAGGTGGGTGCCTGTGGGTCTGTGCCTCCTGTGGCAGGGGCCAGCGTAGGGCCTCCTTGGCCAGGAGAGCTCTGACAGCAGTGGCCGTGCTGGCAACAGCCATGGATGGCCAGCGCAGGCTGATGCACAGCGGGAAGAGGAAGGAGCCCCGTGGCCGTGGCACCGAGAGTCAGGCTCTGCACAGGCTCTTGGGGACGGCTTGTGTGGCCTCTGTGTGTAGAGAAAGGGCAAGGGGAGGGGTGTAGAGAGCAGGGCACTGAGTAGGGCTGGCTGGGCAAAGGGCAAGCAGTGAACAGTACATGCAAGGCTGTGGCTCTGGCCCCTCCAGCTCCAGGGCAGCTCTGGGAACAGGACGCTGCTCAGCTGGGGCACCTCCTCCATGCTCATGACACCATTCCTTGTGTCCTTGTCTTTCAGGCTCAGCTCTCTCACACAAAGATGTCTTGCTACGACCTGTGCCCACCAAAGACCAGCGTGGCCGTCCCTCAGCCCATCGCTGAGAGCTGCAACGACCTGTGCACCCGCCAGTGCCCCGACTCCACGGCCTTCATCCAGCCACCCCCTGTTGTGGTGACCTTCCCCGGCCCCATCCTCAGCTCCTTCCCCCAGCAAGCCGTGGTGGGCTCCTCCGGAGCACCCGCCTTTGGGGGCAACCTGGGGCTGGGGGGCCTCTACGGGGCCGGTGCCACCCAGGGCTCGGGGGGCCTCTGCACCTTTGGCAGAGCCTACGCTGCTCCTGCCTGCAGCCCTTGTGTCTTGCCCCGCTACACCAAGAAGCTCTGGGACACCTGTGGGCCCTGCTAGACCCACACCCACACGTCCCACAGTCCATGGCACAACTCAGCTTCACGTCTTCTCTCCTTTATC